>NC_062221.1:49488922-49791952 GCF_902686445.1 Sciurus carolinensis
TACCTAACATCATAAAAGTTACGTATGAAAAAACCCAAAGCAAACCTGATCATGAATGGGGAAAAACTGAAAGCACTTCCTTTAAACAGGACAAGGATGTCCACTTTCACCATTCCTATTCAATATAGTACTAGAAATTCTAGTGAGAGCAATTAGGCAAGAAAAGAAATAAAATGGATAAAAGCAAGAAAGGAAGAAGTCAAATTATCACTGTTTGCAGATGATATGATCCTATATTTAGAAAATCCAAAAAGCTCCAACCATAAGGTTTCTAGAGCTGATAAATTCAGCAATGTAGCAGTTTACATAATCAACACGAAACAGTCAATAGCTTTCCTATGCACCAACAACAAATCTTCAGAGGAAAAAAAATTCAGAAAACAATCCCATTCATAACTTCAATAAAATAAAATAAAATACCTAGGAATAAATGTAACCAAGGAAGTGAACGATCTCTATTAGAACACTAAAGAAATTAAAGAAGGCATGAGAAAATGGGAAGATCTCCCATGCTTGTGGATGGGCAGAATTAGTATTATTAAAATGGTCATCACCCAGATTCAGTGATGCATACACAGATTCAATACAATCTCCATCAAAATACCGAGGACATTCTTTACAGAAAAAGAAAGAAATAGTCTTAAAATTCATTTGGAAGAAGAAAAGACTCAGAATAGCCAAAGCAATTCGAAGCCAAAAAACATCATGCTGGAGGGATCGCAATACCTGACTTCAAATCATACTACAGAGCTATAGTAATAAAACTGCATGGTGCTCATCGAAAC
Source organism: Sciurus carolinensis (assembly GCF_902686445.1). Classification (NCBI taxonomy): domain Eukaryota; kingdom Metazoa; phylum Chordata; class Mammalia; order Rodentia; family Sciuridae; genus Sciurus; species Sciurus carolinensis. Next base: position 49,489,708 of record NC_062221.1, read on the forward strand.
AGAAACATGAGTCAAGGCAGAGGAATAGAAGATACAGAGACAAACCCACACAGATGCAGTCATGTGGTCCTTGACAAAATTGCTAAAAACATGTTGCAGAAAAGATAGCCTTTTTCACAAAGAGCAGTTAGAAAACTGCTTATTCATATGTAGAAGAATGTGACTATATCCCTATTTCTCACCCTGCACAAAAGTCACTTCAAAATGTATCACAGACCTAGAAATTAGACCAGAAACTAAACAACTCAAAAAATATAGGGTCAAGACTCCAACGTGCATGCATAAGCAATGACTTCCTCAATAAGATTCCTGATGCTTAGGAAATATTACCAAGAATTAATATTCAGGATGGCATCCAATTAAAAAGCTTCTGCATAGCAAAAGAAACAATTAAAAATGTGAAGAATAACCTACACAATGGGAAAAAATCTTTGCTAGCTACTCTTTTGTCAGAGGATTAATGTCCAGAATATATAAAGAACTCTTAAAAACTTACCACCAAAAAAAAAAAAAAAACACACAAATAACCCTATCAACAAATGGGCAAATAAACTAAACAGACATTCTCAAAAGAAGAAATGAAGTTAGCCAACAATATATGAAAAAGTATTCAGCATCTTTAGCCATTAGGGAAATACAAATCAAAATTACACCGAGATTTTTATCTTATTCCATTTAGAATGGCAACCATCAAGAATACAAACAAGAATGAATTCTGGAGTGGATAGAGAAGAAAATAAACACTTTTACACTGTCCGTGGGTTTGCAAATTAGCACAACCACTATAGAAATCAATAAGGAGATTCCTCAAAAGACTAGGAATGACCAGGCATGGTGGCACATTTCTGTGATTTAGCAACTTGGGAGACTGAGGAAAGATTACAAGTTAGAGACCAGGTTCAGCCACTTAGCAAGACACTCATCAACTCAGCAAGATCTTCTCTCAAAATAAAAAGGCCTGATGATGTAGCTCAGTGCAATGATAAAGCATTCATGGGTTCAATCTCTAGTACCAAAAAAAAAAAAAAAAAAAAACTAGGACTGGACCCACCATATGACCCAGCTGTACCACTCCCTGGTATTTATCCTAAAGAATTAAAGTCAGCATACTATACCGACACAAGTATACCCATGTTTATAGCAGCGTAATTCACAATAGCCAAACTCTGGCACCAGCCTAGGTATCTGTCAATGAATGAATGAATAAAGAAAAGGTGGTATATATACACAATGGAGTTTAATTCAGTTATAAAGAAGAATGAAAACATGTCATGTGCAGGAAAAAGGATGGCACTTGACAGCATTATGTTAACCAAAATAAGCCAAATTTAGAAAGTGAAGGGTCACATGGTTTTTCTCCTTTTTGGAAGCTAGAGAGGAAAAAGGAAAAAGAAAGTTTGCAGGAGTTGGTGGAGGAAGGGGAGGAAATCTCATGAATGTAGAAGGAAGATCAGTAGAGCAGCAGAAGGGGACCAGGGGCAGAAAGGAGGAGAAGAAAAGGGGAAATCCTAAGGAACAATATTGACCAAATTACATTGTGATATCATGTGCATGTATGAATATGTAACAACAAATCTCCCTATTATGTATAATAACAATGCACCAATAAAAAATGGGGGAAACAGAAAAAATGTGGACTAAATAGTAAAAGACTGGTCTATAATCATAAATCTCTGACACTCACTGCCTGTGTAAGCTGGACAAAGCACAACTTCTTTCTGGGACCCGTCAGTAATATGATGTGATATGATGTGGTAAAATGAGTTCAGGTTAGATTAGATTAGTAAAGTCTCATTGGCTCTGACTAAATTTTTTCTTCTTTGTCTTTCTTTCTTCCTTCCTTTTTTTTTTTTTTTTTGAGACTGGTTCTATGTTGCCCAGGCTGGTCTCAAATTCCTGAGCTCAGACAACCCTTCCTCCTCAGCCTTCTAAATGGGACTATACCTGTGCACCACTAAATCCACTTAAAAAGTCTTTTCTATCCTTTGCAGAACATCAAAGGCCCAGTGTGATGGCATACAACCGTAATCCCAGTTACCTGGGGAGGTTGAGGCAGGAGAATCACAAATTCAAAGCCATTCTCAGCAACTTAACCAGACTCTGTGTCAAAACAAAAATAACATGAACTGGGGGTGCAGCTCAGTGGCCAAGAATTTGCCTGGCATGTCCAGGGGCCTGGATTTGATACCCTGCACCAGAATGGAGAAGAGGGATGGGGAAGAGAGGATCAAAGATTTTCCAAGGCTGGTTGCTATGTTCCATAATGGTTGTGCTTTAAGTAATTCATTTACTCCTGAGATTTTTATTCTAGAAGTATTCATCATGAGAGGTTTTCTTTCAGGGTATCATAAACAGAAACTTTAAGTATACACAGAATACACAATGAAAAACCAACTACTATAAGGTCAAATTAAATGTGGAAACTTCCCAAGGTTTCAACTCAGGAAAGTGGGTGGATATGATTAAAATTGCATACCTCTAGAAAAAAAACACAAACACATTTTGCTTGTTGTAATTTAAAAAGATTCACAGACTCTTAGATTGAATTTTGAGAAGAAGTGGGATTTGGACATGAGAAGAAATAGAGAGGAGTTACCTAATGATATGGCTGCCTAGCCAGTGAAGGATATTCATGTGGCACTGTCCTTCGAGTCTAAATGCAATGTATTTGACAGTCACTTTAGGACATAATAAAGTTCAATAAAGCTAAATAAAGCTAGTCTCCAACCAGAACTCTGAAATTTCTTGAACCTAGAGAATGAGACAGCATTTTTACTCACATTTCAGTTTTTGAAAACATTAGCAGAATTGTGTCATTCATTCATTCAGAAAAGGAAATAGTTTTCATTTTCATTCAGAGGCCAATTTCCTTTTCATTCTTAAAATAAAATAAGACCCACATAAGGCATGGTGAGATGCCCTCTTCTGTTTCTGAACAGTTAGTGCAGAGTTTTTGAGTACTAGCAATGTGATGAACTTCACATTAAAACAGGAACACAGCAAGATTTTAAAATCCAAAAACATTTCTGTTGACCCCCAGTGATTGGACTATCTCCTTATGCTGCAGAAGTTCCTCTTTCCTAATTAAGAAGTCCTTGTTCCTCTCTCTATGCAATAGCACACCCTGTTCCTGGCTGAGAGGAAAACAAAATTGACCTTGGGTTGGTGGCTGCCGGCCTGATTTCCCTGGGTGAGGGAATGAGCTCACCAAATATATAAATAATGTGTTCAATTCTCCTTGTCACTCAGTGTTTTTTTTTTTTTTCTTATGCATTGCCCAGAAGCCTTGAGCAGATTCCAAACAGCTAATGTGTTAATACTTTCACCCACAATGTAACAGTAAACCCAGAAGGATGACCCAAACTTCCTCTTCTTTGTTGGCAGAACTGTAGTGTGCATCTTGCAAAGTTTGACAAATTATGCAAAGAAATAAATGAAAAAGGACGATGCAAGATCCAAATTGAGGTGCTGGAGCACAGTCATTTCAGTGGAAATACCACTGGGCTGCTGCCAGTCGCATCTGGGCAGGAAGGAAATGCAAATTAAAAGGAAAAATTAGGCCATTTAAGAGCAAAGTGAATTTTCAGCAGAAGCTCAGTGCTAACACTGAAGAATAAAGAAGGTATTATTCAGTTTTAAATTGGATTGATTGATTCTTTTCCTCAGTTATTCTAAACTGCTTCTTTTACTCTTCCCCTGAGTCACTGAGGTGTTTTGATAAGAGCTCATTATTTCTGTAGGGCCAGTTCTCATCTTTGTTACTGCATTCAACATCTTTACATCTCATTCAACTACAGAAAGTCACTTTGGCCCCACATAAGACCCATAGCCTTTACTGAAATCAAAGCTAATTACATTTCTTTTTAGATATCTTTTAATCATCTTCAAAACTAAACAAATATCTTTGATGTAGAAAATCAGACCTCGAATCAGAAATAAAGATCAGATACCTTTCTATTGCTTACCCATCTTTTGAACTTGAAATTCCTCACTTGTTAGGTCCAGAAATATCTATCTCAGTTCTATCATCAAGTGGCTATCAGGATAAAATGAGATTATATTGGAAATCTCAGTGCTTAGTGAGCATAGCATATGCACTAGGCAGTATTTTTTCACCCTATTTGCTAATTCATTTAACCTTCACAGTAACTTTAAAAACCAAAGTGTATTTTATCCCTATGTTAAAGATAAGAAAACTGAGGCAGAGAAATTAAGCATCTGCCTAAACTGTCCAAGCCACAAAATGAAATCTCAGCATGAAAACCCAGACGATCTGGCTCTAGAGATCCTGCTCTACAACTATACACACCTCTGCCAGTATGGATGCAGGGTGCTGCTATTCATTCATTAATTCATCAACTCTCTGTTGAATATCTGTCATGTGCCATGCACTAATTATGACTGAATATGGTCAAATAAATGGGACTTTTGTAACTCCTCATTATCACTATTTCCACTCCTTTCATCCAATTGGAAATAAAGAGAAGGTAAATGAATAAGAAAGAAGATGCTAAACCCAGTATTAAGAACAATTTTCAAAATATTCCCCCAAAACTTGAGATGCTACAGCTCTAATGAGAGGACTCTTCCGTGGCACAGAGGAGTTGGGTGTGGGAGGGGACAAGAGTGTGTAGCAGACACTGCACCTCTCCACTGGCAGGTGTGGAGGAAAGGAGGTAGTAGAGGCAAAGACAGGTTGAGTGAGGACCAGACTCCTGAGCTCACTGACCAGCAGAATCACTGGGCTGCAAATGCCAAGCCCAGGACACCTGGTCCTCAACCTGTTTCACTTGGCTGCTCAAAGATCCAAGAACACAACATCTGGGGCAGCACAACCTGCACTGTGAAGTGCTTTGTGATATTGGAGACAAGAGGAGTAGTTGGGGAGCAACTTCTAGTGACCTCAATGAGGACTTTAAAATTGCTCTGTACAATGGAATGAATAAAGTATTTTATTTTAGAAATGAGGGAAGAGGGATTCAAGTCCCAAAATTTACCTAAAGTCATCTGGGGAAAACATCATTATTTAGAAAAAGAAAAATTAATAATCAACACTGATAGTTTTTTCTTTAAAAGCAATCTTCTCCATGAACTTCGGTTAAGTTGAACTTCATTAGTTTATTACCTTCTCCAATAGTAAGTAGAACACTGTTGTTCCTTATCCTATTTTTAGAAAAAGTTTAGGATAAGTGAGACATGTAGGCATTTCTCAACAAAGCCACATTATGTCAGCCTGCCGGGAAAAGACCTGGTCAGGGAGTGTGCACACATTCTTACTCTGAAAGGATGAATTACTTTTGGAAGATGTTGGTTAAATACGGATTCTTTCCTCTGCTCTTCTAACACATAGTAACAGCATTAACTTGGAAAACTCAACACACTCTCTCATCATACTCTTAGCCCCATCTTCCAGAGCACCCAGGAAGAAGAGGAATATGGGCCCATTGTTACTGATCAGTTCCCTATCACACACCATACACATATTCCACACACACACACAGTGTGTGTGAAAGCATATATACCATCCTAAACCTTAACTTGCTAGTCACCTTTGTGAACATAGTGGAATGGATGAGAGGTTCAATGAATTCATAGTTGTCAATCAAGAAGTCTACGGGTAGCTGGCACAGGCCTGTATTCCCAGTGACTCTTGAGGCTGAGGCAGGAGGATCACAAGTTCATGGCCAGCCTCAGCAACTTAGCAAGGCCCTCAGCAACTTAGCAAGACCCTGTCTCAAAATAAAAAAATAAAAAGGGCTAGGCAAGTAGCTCAGTGGTTAAATACCCCTGAGTTCAATCCCTGGTACCAAAAAAAAAAAAAAAAAAAAAAAAAAAAAAAAAAGTTTAAAGGTAATTTCAGGCCTCTGAGCCCAGATATTTACTCAAAACAACAAATTGAAAACCATCTCCGAAAAGTAAAAGAACAGACAGGAATGACGACAGACATTTTTCAAAAGTAAAGTAGAGGAGTGGAGTGTAGGTGTGTGTGATTGCAAAATGGAGAAGAAAGATGAAGCTCCATTGTCAGTGTCACTTTTCTGCCAGCAGGGCTGTCATTTAAGAAGCAGAGAGTGATGGAAGGCATTAATAACACTGGTGTCTGGAAACTTCATATTGAGCTTTGGGAAGGTGCATGGGTCAAGGAAAAGACTTCCCATACCAAAAATGGACTTAGGTCTCCTCTGAAAAAACACCTCAAAACAGAATGATTGCCAAAACCACACGGATTGCCAAGACTTAACAAGGAAAAATGTAAATTCTGTAAATTCTTGGAACATATGTTCTTCCAAAGGCAAAACCAGTGAAGTGGCAAAGGATCACAGATTCTTAGGAAATATTTTAAAGATGTAGACGAGGTCTTTCAACCTTTGATTCAAAGTTTCCAGTAACCAGAGAGTCACCATCAAGGCAGTTTACACTTTTGAGTGTTAATTTTAAAGAAACATTTTTTTTTAATTCATTTTACATTTGGAGGCCCAAAATTTGCCTCCATGTAATTCACATCTACTGATCATAGAACTTCTGGATCAGTGAATTGTCCATGACCGTGACATGGTTTGGCTGCCAAACCCTGCAGCCAGCCTACTATTCCCAATTGAGAAGCCGCAGCAGAGCATAGACCGAAAGAAGGGCAGCCTGGTGAGCTGGAGTACAGGCAGCAAGAAGGGGCTATGGCTGTGGGGAGCCCACCATGCCTGCACACGGCTGACCTGAGTACGGGTGTGAGCCGGAGGCACGCCAACCTCTCAGCCTGCAGTAGCTTAGCCTGGGCCTATGAGGACACCTGCTGGGAAAGCCTTCTCTAGAACCCTAAGCATGCCCAACCTACTGCTTCTTGACTAGTGATGGGAAAACACAAGTGGGGATTGCAGGATTAACCAACAGTGTTCCTGCTTTTCCAGGCCCTAATTGGCATAAATTTTGACCAATAGCATTGGTACTCTTTGAAATCCTGATTAGCATAAGTTTGGACCAATAGCAGTGACCAAGGGCTATATAAAGTCTATATAGACTAGCACACTCAGACTTGCAACCCTTCTTGGGTGTCCACTTGTTGTGCTTGATTTGCTTCTATGCATACTTAAATAAATCCAGTCTTACACTCACTCATCCTGATATGTGGATTTCTTTCTTCAAATTCACCAGACAGAAACCCAGAAATTAAAAAAAAAAAAAAAAAAAAAAAATGGCAGAGAACTCCTGGAGTCTGCTGCAACACTGGAGGGCATGGCCCATTAAGAGCTGTAACACTTCTCAGCTGCAAAGACCTGAAGCTTGTGCAGACCCCACCTGCCAGCACAAGCAGAGAAACCCTGGCTTCAACAAGTCTTAAATATCAAAGCAATTATCAGCCTTCCTCCTTGCCTGATCTCCAAACTAAATATTAGCAGTTGATTGCATGGCTTCCAGATCTCAACACCCAAAAAGTTGTGTTTGGGCATTAAAAATTAATGTGCCTAAGAATCATCTGGAATACTTGTAAAAGATGATAACTGCTAGCTCTATACCTCCCACCATCATGTTCTGACTTAATGCCAATAACTGGAATGGACCCTGACCAGAATAAGTCTCCCTTCCTGATACAGGAGGCATAAGACCCACACTCATGAAACTATTCTGGTCTATTCTTGCCACAATTACATACAGTCAAAAACTGGTCATGACACTTCAAATTCTCAGGGTCCATCAAGACCATTACCTTCTATGATTAGGATAAACATGCCTATTTCCAAAGCCCCACCTCTTTTGGCAGCCTCTTAAAAGCTGGACTTACAGATGAAGAGAACAGAAGCATCAACTAAGGGACATCTTTACTTCACATGGAACATCTGAACTAAAAAATTTTCTTTCACTATCAAATTACATAAAAGCTGAAAGTAAAAGCATGTCAATACATCAAATACAATCTATGCTTCCAGGTGTAAACTAGGATTAAACACAATGTTTTTTTCATTCCATATAACAATGCTTTCTTACATAATGTAAATACTTAAATCATGCATAAATTCCTCATTTCTTCTCAAGCAGAAGAGTACCTGGGAAGACAACTAATGAACTAAAACTCTCTTTTAATGCTGTTTGAGATAATCAATTGGGTAAAATATTTTGTCAATTCTGTTCTTTGGGAATATAAGCAAAAGGCTCATTAACTTTAATGTCTAAATGAGTATTTTTGTGTATGACCCAAGTCAGAATTGTGAAAATTGCATTTGAATTCTTATTGTAATGGGGAAAATATAATTCAAAAATGACCTTTTGGGTCCCAACTTCAGTCCTGCCTAACAGGGGAAATTCTGACAGCATGGAACTATTCTTACATGCTGGTTTCTTTTTATTGAAATTTTTGCTTTACTATTATTATAGTGTTTTAAAAATTGTTTACTGTTTTAAAACTTCACCATTTTATATGCATATCCTTACTTTTGATCAGAGACCCTGTCAATATACTTGAAAAAACACTAGTGTTACAGATTCTGTAGATAATTATAAGATCCCCATCTCAAAAAAGCAAGGGTCAGAACAGTTTGAGTTTTCAGATGGAGTCAAATGGCAAGAGACACAGTGCCCTATTCAGAAAAATCATAAAGTGAGAAGAGAAGAAGAAATTCCAGATACAGGGATAAGTCAGAAATAAGGTACAAAGCAAAGTGAGACTCGCCCAGGTGTTACAACTGCCCAGCTCTGCCCATCAGCAGTATCCTGGCCAAATATCTAATATGCCAATTAGAGAGAGGCCTCCCATGCCCAAGGACAATTGTTGGTATGGAAGTCATGTGTGACAATTAGAAGAGAGACTTCACTTGAACCTAATTGGGGCAGACTGCTTCAGATGCTCCAAAAAATATATTTATAAAAACAAACAGAAAATACTAATTACCAATATTTGCTTGTTTGTTTTTAACTTTTGTTTTAAATGATTGTATATTCGCATGAAGTTGCAAAAATAATTCAAAGAGGTTCCACTTAGTTGTCAACCAGTTTCCTCCATTGATAATAATTTGTAAAAACAATAGGACAATACCAAAATCAAGAAATTAACTCGGTATGGTCTACAAACTTTATCCAAATTTCATCTGTTTCCACATACTCATTTGTATGTTTCTATGTATGTGTATACATGTTCTATGCAACTTTATCATATATATAGATTATATATATATATATCATCAAACTTTAAATTCATGAATATTACAATTTATTTTTTTAACTCCATGTTGTTGGTGATACAATGGAATTAGAATTATAGTGAAATTCAACTTCACTATCAAATAAATCCTCTTTAAGATTTAAAAATATTCTTTTTGCCTTTTAAATCAGCAAAGATTTCTAAATGATAATACCCAACTTTAGGGTATGGTAAGTCTGTCCTTTTCATACACTGTTTCATTCCTTTTTTCTTAATTTTTATTTTTTGAGGTAATCTTGCTAAGTTGCCCAGACTAGCCTCAAACTTGTGATCCTTCTGCCTCAGCTTATGATGGATGCTTTCAAGCATTTGTCAAATCTGTCACCATTGGAATTACAGACATGCACCACAACACCCAAATAAATACCACTTTTCTGAAAATACAAATATTTACCGTGGGTCTTTGAATGTTTTCATACTGGCCCATCTAGTAACTCTTCTTTTAGAAACACAATCTATAGATATAATCATAGAATTAGACAAATATTATGAAAAATTATAGTCCCTTAGTGTTATATACACTAGTGAAAAATTTTAAGTAGCCCCAATGTCAAAAAAAAAAAAAATACAGAATTGGTCGAATTGGCCAATTGAAAAGTTATACAACAATTAAAAGTGCATTTAGGGGAAACTTGTAGCCTCAAAAAGAACCCCCATAATAAATAAGAAGTAAAATAGTAGTTATAACTATGTATAGATATATATGATATATAGGTATATACATCTATATATATGATGGAGATGTACTTTGGTTAGGGATCTCAAGAACCAAGGAATGACATGGACTTTCTATTTTTTCATATATCCCAGACTAGGAAGAAAGGAAAATAACCACCCTGTAAGCACCAAGTGCAGATTAAAAATAATAACAACCCAAACAAAAACACTTTCTAACAAACGGACTGAGAAAGGGCAGCCAAGAAAGACAGAAAACCTTTAGATAATAACTCTTCTACTCTAGGCAACACCACCAAAAAAGTTGTCCTCTAATCCCACCCATGCCGACAAAGGCTCAGTGAGGAGCTTAGACTTCCATACCCATGAGGCTCTAGGTGACCCCAACACCCCTGCCAGGATTGTGTCAGAGGAAACCAAGAAAAGACCCTGTACTTTCACCCTGTACTGACCAGGAATGAGCCTCTACACTGCCCCCTGGTGGCGTCACCGGAGGTTGACTGATGAGTCAGGATTTTCACCGCTGCCCAGTAGTGTAGGTGAGGTCACCCTTTCCCTACAGTGTCAGTAGAAATTACTGAGGTAGTAATAATGGACTGCTACCCTCCCAAACAGGATGAACTTACAGTATAGGCCAAGGGGAATCCAGAATTCCCACTCCTAAACAGACATAATAAAGAGCCCCCTTCTGAAATAACTTAAATAACTGCCAAGTGGAAAACCTGGACTTTACCCCCACCTAGCAGGAAAAAGATTCTGCCTCCCTTTCTCCACTAAAACACTGTTTCAGGAAGCCAACTAATGCAGAAGGTTTAAATAAGACACACAATCTCATAGCATTTAACCCTCCATGTCCACATTTTGATCGCAAAATCATCTCTTACTCTAAGAAACAAAGATCTCAAACTGAATGAAAAAGATGACCAATAAATGCTGACACTGAGATGACAGAGATGACAGATTTGACAAATGCTTGAAAGCATCGCTCATAAAACTGTTTCAGTGAGCAATAACAAATACACTTGAAACAAATAAAACTTTCAGCAAAATAATATAAAAGACAAATAATAAAGTGGGAATTTTAGAACTGAAAAATATAACTAAAATTTTTAAAACTCATTGGGTTCAATAGCAGAATGGAAATGACAGAAAAATACAGCACAACAGAAGAACAATAGAAACTGCCCATCTGAGCGACTAGAAAGAAATCTATTTTTAAATAAATAAACACAGTCTCCTAGAGACATTCTGACAAAATAAAAAGACCCAACATTAAAGTCACTAGAGTTTCAAAAAGAACAAAGAAATCGACTGGGCTGAAAAGGCTTTAAAATTTAGTTTAGGGAGGACAGAAACTTTTAATTCTCATGTCATTTACCCAAATTTTCTTCCCTACCCTGAAGTTGGATATTAACTATATTTTATTCCCATTTTCATGGCTTAATATTTTTATCTTACCTTTCTAATGGTCTAAGAATTTACTTGGTTTTTAGCAAGAAGTAAAATCTCCCCCTATTTAACAACTGCTCAAGCACAACTTAGTAAACAATGTAGACTTTCGCTAGTGATTTGGAATGTTGCTATCATCACATGTGAAATGCTATTTACTATTTTATCTGCATCCAGACTTTCTTTTCTATTCTATTCTACTCTATTTTATTCTACTGTATTGGTCTAATAATTTCTAATGATTTTAGTTTTAAAATTCATATTAATATCTAGCTATAACAGATATCTTCCAATCCCCTCACTTATTACTGCTCTTTATTAACATTTTTATTACTGTTCATATTTATCCACTTTTCCACATGAAATGCAGAATAGTTTTATTAAAAATTCCCACTAAGATTTCTATCAAAATGTCATTAAATATATAATTTCTCTATCCCAAAACATGGACTTTCTCTTCCATTTTTTTGTTTCTTGTGTATCTCAAAATTTTGCAATTTAATTCCAATCATATATTTTATTATGTTTGCTCCTAGGTATTTTCTATTTCTGATTTCTAGTGAAATATTTTCCCAATATATTTTCTAAATAGATGTTGTAGACAAAAAATAGTGGTTGATTTATTTGTTTTGCAACTTGCATGATCTTAACTCTGTTCATAAGGCCAGGGATTTAGTTCAGAGGTAGAGCACTTGCCTAGTACTTTAGTCACTTTTTGTGTCACTGTGACCAAGATGTCCAACAAAAATAACTTAGAGGAGGGAAATTTTATTTGAGGTTCACGGTTTCGGAGTTCTCTGTCCATGATCACCAACTCCACTGCTCTGGGTCCAAGATGAGGCAGAACATCATGCGGAAAAGCTGCTCAGCACATGGTGAGGTCAGAAAACAAAGAAGGAGTGAGGATGAGGGAGGGACCACAGGGAAAATGAATCCCTCTAGGGCACATCCCCAGGGACCACCTCCTCCAGTCATGCTTCACTTGCCCACAGTTATCACTCAGTCCTTTCAAACTATGATAGACTAATTAGGTTGTAGCTCTCACAATTCAATTATTTCACCTCCAAATATTCCTGCACTAACACAGGAGCTTTATGAGAGACACTTTATCTCTAATCCATATGATTTCACCCTGGCCCCCAAAAGTTGATGACCATCTCATAACGCAAAATGCTTTTAGTTCATCTCTAAGAGTCCCATAGTCATAACAGTTCCAGCATTGCCCAAAAGTCCAAATCCAAGTCTCCTCTGAGACTCGAGGCAAACTCAAGTTTGTGAGTCCCCATAAGGACCAAAAGCAATTTACATAGATCCAATATACAGTGGCACAGAGAAAACATTCTCATTCCAAAAGGGAGGGACTGGGGCACTTAAAGAAGGGTTGGGATCGAAGAAATACAGAAACCCAGCCAAGCAAACAGGTTCCATAACTCCACATACAGCATCTAGAACACATGGTGGGGAGATGTGTTTTCCAAAGCGCTTGGGCAGCCCTGCCTGTTTAACCTTGTCATTTGCAGTGCACATAGGCTCTCTTTTAACCTGTCTCTGTTCACAGTTAGCAGTTTTTCTCAGCAGGTAGTCCATGTTATTGGTTAACAATTAATTCTTGGGATCCCTATTCCAGCTTAAGCTTCACCTTCTCAGTTTAATGCATCACCCACTCATCAGCAGCCTGCTACACTTTGTTTCACCTCTCAAGTCTTCCTTTGAAATCTCAGTGGAAGCCTCCATGATCCCTTAACTTTAGCATCCTGTATTCCTTCAGAACCAGCATCATGGATAACCATGGATAATGCTAAGGTCTGCTACCAAGTCACATAATACATGAACCCCTCCAAATCATGCCTGCAGTAGCCTCCAAGTGCATGAGCTGCTCGACATTATGAAACAACTTTCTAGACTCCCCCCTCCAATGCATGCAGGACACCCTCATAATCCCTTTTCAGAGGAATTTTCCCATCTACATCCCTGAACCTGCAATGAGTGTGGTCTTGCAAATTTCTGAGATGCCCTTGAGGTGTCTTTCCTATTGCCTCTGGGGGAAAGTACTTAGCATCTCTTTAGGGGCTGTAATCTTTTCAACAAGTTCACCTTCCTTGGCCCCAGCTTTAAATGCACTTTTCTGGTCAAACTGCAAGCTTTAAAATTATTTAGCTTTGCTTTCTGCTCTCAATTCTCACAGTAAACCTGGTTAAAATCTGCCAACACTATATAAGCTACTGACTGAATGCTATGCCACCAAATTAGTCCATCACCTTTAAATTCAGCCTCATACAAATTTTCAAAACATGGGCAAAATGTATCCAAGTTCTTTGCCATAATATAATACAAGTGTCCTCTAGTTCAATTCCCAATAGAGTCCTTATCTTCCTCTGAAACCTCATGAGCACAGTCCACATTCCCATTTGCATATAGACTTCTAGTCTTCTGAGCTCCCACCAGAATTGCCCACTTATTTCCACTTACAACATTCTGAAGCTTTTCCTACTTGCATCTCTAGGCCTTTAAAAATTTCTCCTGGAAATCATTTCCAAAAGCTTCTGAACCATATGGTCAAGATAATCACAGTAACAACCCCACTGCTCAATACCGATTTCTGTCTTAGTTATCTTTTCATCTCTGTGATAAAAATACCTAAAAAGAATGACTTAGAGGAAGAAAATTAATTGGAGCTTATGATTTCAGAAGTCTCAAATCCATAGACAGCAACTCCATTGCTCTGAATCCAATATGATGCAGCACATCATGGAGTAAGGACCCAGCAGAGGAAAGCTGCTCAGTTCGTGGTATGGTCAGGAAGCAGATAGAGGAGGGGAAAGAGGTCACAGGGAAGATGAACCCTTCCAGGTCATGCCCCTAGTGATCCTCCTCCTCCAGTCATGCCGTACTTGCCTAAAGTTCCTCCCAGTCAGTCCATTTAAACTAGGATAGACTGATTTGGTTTTAGCACTCATAATTTATCATTTATCCTCTGAATATTCCAGGAGCTATGAATATTGATAGGAGGTTTTGGGAAGCACCCCATAACCAAACCTTAACAGCTCATCAATTTTTGCTTGTATTTACTTTTTTCTTTTATTTTCCTGTGTTTTCACCTGTACCAATATCTTGAAGTATTTCCCCTGTGCATTCCTCTAGTTATTTCAGAATTTCATGCCTTATATTAGGGTCTTTGATGTATATTTAGATAAATTTTGTACAGGTCAGAAATGGGAACCAAGTTTTAATCTTCTGCAAGTAAGTATTCAGTTTTCCCAGCACTATTTGTTATGGAGGCGGTCTTCTCTCTGATGTATGTTTTTGGCCCCTTCATCAAGAATCAGATGGCAATTGATGTGTGAATTTATTTCTGTGTTTGTGCTTCTGTTCCATTGGTATCTGTGTCTGTATTTATGACAATACTATGCTGTTTTTGTTATGATGGCTCTGTAGTATATCTTGAAATCAGGTATTGTGATAGCTCCAGCTTTGATCTTTTGCTCAAGATCACTTTGACAATTTGGAGTCTTTTGTGCTTCCATACAAATTTTAGAATTATATTTTCTAATTTGTAAAGAATGTCATTGGTATATTGATGGGCACTGAATTGAATCTGTAGGTCATTTTGGGTAGTGTCAACATTATAGCAATGGTAATTCTTCAATCCATGAACATCAGAGGTCTTTCCACTTTTTAGGGTTTTATTCAATTTCTTTCCTCAGCATTTTGTAACTTTCACTGAATAAATCTTTCCTTTCCTTAGTTATGCCTATTTCTAGGAGTGTGTGGGTGTGTACTTGCATGTGTGCATGCATACATGCAAGTGGGCAAACAGGTATGTTTATTGTGAATGGGATTGTTTTCACGATGTTTTCTCACAAATTTATTATTGGATATGGAAAAGCTGCTGATTTATGTATGTTAATTTGATACCCTTCTACTTTATTAAATTCAATCATTAGTTCTAAACATCTTTTAATGGAGTCTAAATTTAGGATTTTCTATGTATAGAATCATATCATCTGCAAACAGTGATAATGACTTTCTCTTTTCCTATTTGTATGCCTTTCATTTCTTTGTCTTGCCTAATTGCTCTGGCTAAAACTTCTAGTACTATATTGAATAATATAATACATCTTTCATACTATATGAAGGGACACCCTTGTCTTGTTCCTGATCTTGGAGGAATGTTTTAAGTTTGTCCCCATTCATAATGATGTTGGTTATGGCATTTGTCATATATGATCTTTGATATATTGAAGTATGATCCTTCTAATTCATTCAGCACTTTTATTATGATGGTATGATGAATTTTCTGAAATACTTCTTTGGCCTCATTAGAGATAGTCATCAATTTTTATCCTTTGTTATATTTGTGTGATGTATTGTTTTTATTGATTTGCATATAATGAACCATCCTTTCATTCCTCAAATGAAACCAACTTGAACATGGTGTATCATCTTTTTGATGTATTATTGAAATCAGTTTGTTGAGGGGTTTTTAATATTTTTTGTGGAATTTTGCATCTATTTTCATCAAGAATATTAGCCTGTAGCTTTTTTTCTTTTCATTGTGTCTTTGTCTGGTTTTTATACAGGGTAATGCTGGTCTCATAGAATAAGTTTTGAAGGGTTCCCTCTCTTTTGATTCTATAAAATAGTTTGAAAAGCATTGATGTTAGTTCGTCTTCCTTTTTAAAGTGTGGTAAAATTGAACAGTGAGGCCATCTGGTCCTAGACTTTTCTTTCTTGGAAGAATTTTTAGTACTAATTAAATCTCATTACTCATTATTGGTCTATTCAGGTTTTTTAAATATATCCTTTGTTCAATTTTGTTAGGTCATATATATCCAGAAATGTCCCCTTTTCTTCTAGATTTTCCAACTTATTGACATATAGTTTCTCAAAATCATCCCTAGTGATCCTTTGAATTTCTGTAGTATCAGTTGTAATGTCTTTTTTCATCTCTAACTCTATTTTTTTGGCTCTCTCCATTAGGCTAGTTAAAGGTTTGTTGATTGTATATATCTTTTCAAATAACCAACTCTTTGTTTCATTGATTTTTGTATTGTTCTTTTAGATTCTATTTCACTTATTTTTGTGCTTATCTTTGTTATTTCTTTCCTTGAACTATTTTGACTATGGTTTGTTCTTTCTCTTTTATTTTTTTTATTTTTTTATAATTTTTTTAATTTTTTACAGACTGCATTTTGATTCATTGTACACAAACAGGGTACATCTTTTCGTTTCTATGGTTGTGCACAATGTAGATTCATACTATGTGTAATCATACATGTACATGGGGTAATGATGTCTGTCTCATTCTACCATTTTTCATACCCCTCTCCCTCTCATTTCCCTCTATGTAAAGTTTCTCCATTCTTCTCTTACCCCCAACTCCCGTACCCCCATTATATATCATCATCCATTCATCAGGGAAAACATTGGACCTTTGGTTTTTTGGAATTGGCTTATTTCACTTAGCATGATATTCTCCAGTTCCATTCATTTATCTGCAAATACCATAATATTATCCTTCTGTATGGCTGAATAATATTCCATTGTGTATCTATACCACAGCTTCCTTATCCATTCCTCTGTTGAAGGGCATCTAGGTTGGTTCCACAATCTAGTTATTGTGAATTGAGCTGCTATAAACATTGATGTGACTGATTACGGTAGTATGGTAATTTTAAGTCATTTTGGGTATAAATTGAGCAGTGGGATAACTGAGTCAAAAGGTGGGTCTATTCCAAGTTTTCTGAGGATTCTCCACTCTGCTTTCCAGAGTGGCTGCACCAATTTCCAACTCCACAACCAATGTAAAAGTATGCCTTTTCCCCCACATCCACGCCAACATCTAATATTATTTGTGTTCTTGATATTAGTCATTCTAATTGAAGTAAGGTGAAATCTTAGAGTTGTTTTAATTGCATTTCTCTAATTACTAGAGATGTTGAACACTTTTTCACATATTTATTAATCACCTGTATATCTTCTTCTGTAAAGTGTCTGTCCAGTTCCTTGGCCCATTTATTGATTGGGATCTTTGTTTTTTGGTGTAAAGTTTTGTAAATTCTTTATAAATTTTAGAGATAAGTGCTCTATGTGAAGTGTGCGTGGAAAAGATTTTCTCCCACTCTGTGGGCTCTCCCTTTTCACATTATGTTCTTGCTTTTTTAACACCTTGAGATGCATCATTAGATTGCTCATTTGAAATCATTCTGTATTTTTTAAAAATATATATGCTCATTGCTGTAAGATTCCTTCTTAGTACTGCATTTGCTGTATCCCAAAGTTTTGGTATGTTGTGTTTCCATTCATTTTTTTTTAGTAATTTTTTAATTTGCTTACAGACTTCTTCAATGGACTACTGTTCATTCAAAATTATATTGTTCAGTCTCCATTTGAACAATTTCTAAAATTTCCTTTGCTGTTCATTTCTAGTTTCATTCAATTGTGATCAGAAAAAATAGAAGATATTTCAATTTTCTTGAATTCATTAAGACTAGTTTTGTGCCCTAATATATGTTAATTCTAGAGAAATCTCCATACACTGATAAAAATAACATGTGCTCTGGAGAATTGGGTGGAATTTTCTGCAAATATTAAGTCCATTTGGCCCAGAGGGTAGTTTAACTCTGATGTTTTTTGACTGATTTTGGTTTGGGGTGGGGTTGTCTGGATGACATATCCATTGGTGAGAGTGGCATATTGAAATATCCAACTGGTATTTATTGCATTCATAGTTTTAACAGTATTATTTTATAAAATTGGGGTGCTCCATTATTAGGTACATATGGATTTAAACTCATAAAACTACATCTTGATGCATTGATTCCTTGATCATTATATAGTTGATCTTCTTTGTCTCTTCTTAGTATTTTTTGTCTTAAAGTCTGTTTTGTTGGATATAAAGTATAGTTACTCCTACATTTTTTTTATTCGATTTGTTTGGAATACCACTTTTCAGTCTTTCACTTTTGGTCCATATACATATTTACAGATGAATTTCTTATACACAGCATATTTTTGAAATTTTTTTAAATTGTCGATGGACCTTTATTTATTTAATTCATTTATTTGTGGTGCTGAGAATTGAACCCAGTGCTTCAACACATGCTAGGCAAACACTATACCACTGAGCCACAACCCCAGCCCTATCAGCATATGTATCTTTTAACTACAGAATTAAGACCATTTGCATTCAGAGTTACTAATGAAAGGTATGGAGTTGTACCTGTCCTTTGTTGATTTTCTTCTGGTTGTTTTGAATATTCTTCACTTGATTCTTCCTCTCTTATTCATCTTTGTGGTTTAATGGTTTACTAATTGATAACGTTTGATTATTTTCTATTTCTCATTTGTGTCTCTACTCTTTTTTTTTTTGGAAACAAATGGGATACATGTTGTTTCTCTGTTTGTACATGGAGTCAAGGCATACCATTTGTGTAATGATAAATTTACATAGGGTAATGTCATTTGATTCACTGTTATTTTTTCCCTTCCCCCGCACCCCTCCCACCCCTCTTTTCCCTCTATACAGTCCTTCCTTCCTCCATTCTTGCCACCCTCCCTAACTCTAACCCTAAACCTAACCCTAACCCTAACACTAACCCCTCCCACCCTCCATTATGTGTCCTCATCCGCTTATCAGCGAGATTATTCATCCTTTGGTTTTTTGAGATTGGCTTATCTCACTTAGCATGATATTCTCCAATTTCATCCATTTGCCTGCAAATGCCATAATTTTATCATTCTTTATGGCAGAGTAATATTCCAGTATATATATATATATATATATATATATATCACAGATATATATATATATATATATATATATATATATATAACTGTGATATATATATATCACAGTTTCTTTATCCATTCATCAATTGAAGGACATCTAGGTTGGTTCCACAATCTGGCTATTGTGAATTGAGCAGCTATGAACATTGATGTGGCTGTATCTCTGTAGTATGCTGATTTTAAGTCCTTTGGGTATAGGCCAAGGAGTGGGATAGCTGGGTCAAATGGTAGGTTCATTCCAAGTTGTCTGAGGAATCTCCACACTGTTTTCCAGAGTGGCTGCACTAATTTGCAGCCCCACCAGAAATGTATGAGCGTACCTTTTTCCCCACATCCTCGCCAACACCTTTTGTTGCTTGTGTTCTTGATAATCGCCATTCTAATTGGGGTGAGATGGAATCTTAGGGTAGTTTTGATTTGCATTTCTCTTATTACTAGAGATGTTGAGCATTTTTTCATATATCTGTTGATTGCTTATAGATCTTCTTCTGTGAAGTGTCTTCATTTCCTTAGCCCATTTGTTGATTGGATTATTTGTATTCTTGGTGTAGAGTTTTTTGAGTTCTTTATATATTCTGGAAATTAGTGCTCTATCTGAAGTATGAGTGGCAAAGATTTTCTCCCACTCTGTAGGCTCTCTGTTCACATTGCTGATAGTTTCCTTTGCTGAGAGAAAGCTTTTTAGTTTAAATCTATCCCAGTTGTTGATTCTTGCTTTTATTTCTTGTGCTATGGGAGTCCTGTTAAGGAAGTCTGATCCTAAGCCGACATGTTGAAGATTTGGACCTACTTTTTCTTCTATAAGATGAAGGGTCTCTGGTGTGATTCCAAGGTCCTTGATCCATTTTGAATTGAGTTTTGTGCAGGGTGAGAGATAGGGGTTTAATTTCATTCTGTTGCATATGGATTTCCAGTTTTCCCAGCACCATTTGTTGAAGAGGCTATCTTTTCTCCATTGCATATTTTTGGCACCATTGTCTAATATGAGAAATTGTATTTATTTGGGTTTGTGTCCATGTCCTCTATTCTGTACCATTGATCTACCTGTCCATTTTGGTACCAATACCATGCTGTTTTTGTTACTATTGCTTTGTAGTAGAGTTGAAGGTCTGGTATTGTGATACCCCCTGCTTCACTCTTTCTACTGAGGATTGCTTTAGCTATTCTGGGTTTCTTATTCTTCCAGATGAATTTCATAATTGCTTGCTCTATTTCTGTAAGGTACACCATTGGGATTTTAAGTGGAATTGCATTGAATCTGTATAGCACTTTAGATAGTATGGCCATTTTGACAATATTAATTCTGCCTATCCAAGAACATGGGAGATCTTTCCATCTTCTAAGGTTTTCTTTAATTTCTTTTTCAGTGTTCTGTAGTTCTCATTGTAGAGATCTTTCACCTCTTTTGTAAGATTGATTCCCAAGTATTTTATTTTTTTCAGGGCTATTGTGAATGGGGTAGTTTTCCTAACTTCTCTTTCTGAAGATTCATCACTTATGTATAAAAATGCATTAGATTTATGAACATTGATCTTGTAACCTGCTACTTTACTGAATTCACTTATGAGTTCTAAAAGTTTTCTGGTGGAATTTCCAGGTTCCTCTAAATATATAATCATGTCATCAGTGAACAGGGATAGTTTGAGTTCTTCTTTTCCAATTCGTATCCCTTTAATTTCCTTGGTTTGTCTAATTGCTCTGGCTAGAGTTTCAAGGACAATGTTGAATAGAAGTGGTGAAAGAGGGCATCCCTGCCTTGTTCCAGTTTTTAGGGGGAATGCTTTCAGTTTTTCACCATTTAGAATGATATTGGTCATGGGCTTAGCGTAGATGGCCTTTACAATGTTAAGGAATGTTCCCACTATCCCTAATTTTTCTAGTGTTTTGAGCATGAAGGGATGCTGTATTTTATCAAATGCTTTTTCTGCATCTATTGAAATAATCATGTAATTCTTAACTTTAAGTCTGTTGATATGGTGAATGACATTTATTGATTTCCGGATGTTGAACCAAGCTTGCATCCCTGGGATAAAACCCACTTGATCATGGTGCATTCTCTTTTTAATATATTTTTGTATGTGATTTGCTAAAATTTTGTTGAGAATTTTTGTGTTGATGTTCATTAAGGATATTGGTCTGAAATTTTCTTTCCTCGATGTGTCTCTGTCTGGTTTAGGTATCGGGATGATATTGGCTTCATAGAATGAGTTTGGGAGGGTTCCCTCCTTTTCTATCTCATGGAATACTTTGAGGAGTATTGGAATGAGCTCTTCTTTAAAGGTTTTGTAGAACTAGGCTGAGAACCCATCTGGTCCCAGACTTTTCTTTGTTGGTAGCTTTTGATGACCTCTTCTATTTCATTGCTTGAAATTGATTTATTTAAGTTGTGTATATCCTCCTCTTTCAGTTTAGGTAATTCATATGTCTCTAGAAACTTGTTGATGTCTTTGAGGTTTTCTGTTTTGTGGAGTATAGATTTTCAAAATAGCTTCTAATTATGTTTTGTATTTCACTCGTGTCTGTAGTGATATTTCCTTGTTCATTGAGAATTTTAGTAATTTGAGTTTTCTCCCTCTTTCTCTTTGTTAGTGTGGTTAAGGGTTTATCAATTTTGTTTATTTTTTCAAAGAACCAACTATTCGTGAGTTCAAGATGGCGGACTAGAGGGCGGCTGCATTTCATGTTGCTCCAGGACTCAAGATTCAAAAGAGGAGATAGTGACTTGGGACCAACTCAAAGCCGCCGGGTGAGTTTCTCACATAGGGGAGACGTCCCGGATGGGGCAGTAGCCCCAGAACGCAGAGAACTTTGTGAAGTAGAGTGACTCGGCGAGACGCCCCTCCCCCGCCGGAGCGGTAAAAACGGACAGCGAAGTGGAGTGAAAAATGGCGGATTGAAGTTTCCAGGACTGCGGGCAGCTTCTCTAACCTAAGGAGACTCGTCTGCGAAGGGTGAGGCTCCCAAGCCCAGGAGGGAGGTCCGGGCCCCTGGGAACGTTGCCTGAGAAGGCTGCCCTGCCCAGGTGGTAGTTGTGGACTGAGGGGAACCTCTAGGAGGGGAACGGACTAGCGAGACCTCCCCACCAGGTGGGTCTTCCCCGCCGAGTGAGGTTTTCCCACAAAGACGGTAAAACCAGAGACACAGGCCCAAACAGGCATTGCCTCAGCCCGCAGTCTAGTTCCCCTTTGGATGACCATTGGTCAACAAGTAGAGGCACCTCTGCCCTCTAGCAGGGAATATACCCCATCTGAAGACCACCACCCCTAGAGAGGCAGCTACCTAGGGGAACACCGAAGTATCAACTTCCTCTAAGACTTCAGGCTACTGAAGGATAAGAGGGGATTCACTAGCAATCTTCAGGGACATTATAAGTCAATAGAAGAAATCTGCAACATCTCTGCAGTCCACTGACACCTGAACGACATGAGAAAACAAGGGAAGAAAATGCCTCAAACAAATCTGGATGTTATATCAATAAAATCCAATGACAGCATGGCAGAAGAAATGTCAGAAAGGGAGTTCAGAATGTACATAATCAACATGATAAGGGAAGCAAACGATGAAATGAAAGAGCAAATGCAGGCATTGAATGAACGCACCAATAGACAGTTAAAAGAGCAAATAAAGGAAGCAAAAGACCATTTCAATAAAGAGTTAGAGATATTGAAAAAAAACCAAACAGAAATCCTTGAAATGAAGGAAACAATAAACCAAATTAAGAACTCCATAGAAAGCACAACCAATAGGATAGAACACCTGGAAGACAGAACCTCAGATATTGAAGACAAAATATTTAATCTCGAAAACAAAGTCGAACAAACAGAGAAGATAGTAAGAAATCATGAACAGAATCTCCAAGAATTATGGGATATCATGAAAACGCCAAATTTGAGAATTATTGGGATTGAGGAAGGCTTAGAGAAACAAACCAAAGGAATGAACAACCTATTCAATGAGATAATTTCAGAAAATTTCCCAAATCTGAAGAACGAAATGGAAAATCAAGTTCAAGAGGCAACTCCAAATACACAAAATTACAACAGACCCACACCAAGGCACATTATAATGAAAATACCTAACATACAAAATAAAGACAGAATCTTAAAGGCTGTGAGAGAAAAGAACCAAATTACATTCAGGGGGAAACCAATACGGATATCAGCAGATTTTTCAATCCAGACCTTAAAAGCTAGAAGGGCCTGGAATAACATTTTTCAAGCCCTAAAAGAAAATGGATGCCAACCAAGAATCTTATACCCAGCAAAACTTACCTTCAGATTTGACGACGAAATAAAATCCTTCCATGATAAACAAAAGCTAAAAGAATATACAAAAAGAAAGCCAGCATTACAGAACATTCTCAGCAAAATATTCCATAAAGAAGATATGAAAAACAAAGAAGCAAATCAGCAAAGGGAGGAGATATTCTAAAGGAACTCTCAAATAAAGAGGAACCAAGTCGTGTCAAAAATAAGCAAATAAATGAATAAAATGAGTCAAATGACCAGGAATACAAACCATATCTCAATAATAACTCTGAATATTAACGGCCTGAATTCATCAATCAAAAGACATAGACTGGCAGATTGGATAAAAAAGAAAGATCCAACAATATGTTGCCTGCAAGAGACTCATCTCTTAGAAAGAGATACCCAAAGACTAAAGGTGAAAGGATGGGAAAAAACTTACCATGCACATGGACCCAGCAAAAAAGCTGGGGTATCCATCCTCATTTCAGATAAAGTGGACTTCAAGCCAAAGTTAATCAGAAGGGATAAAGAAGGACATTTCATAATGCTTAAGGGAACCATAAATCAGCAAGACATAACAATCATAAATATCTATGCCCCAAACAGTGGCTCACCCATGTATGTCAAACAAATCCTTCTCAATCTCAGAAACCAAATAGACCACAATACAATAATACTAGGTGATTTTAAGACGCCTCTCTCAACACTGGACAGATCTTCCAAACAAAAATTGAACAAAGAAACCATAGATCTCAATAACACAATCAATAATTTAGACTTAACAGACATTTATAGAATATACCATCCAACGAAGAGTGAATACACTTTCTTCTCAGTAGCACATGGATCCTTCTCTAAAATAGACCATATATTATGCCACAAAGCTAATGTTAGCAAATACAAGAAGATAGAGACACTTCCTTGTATTTTATCAGACCATAATGGATTGAAACTAGAAATAAATGAAAGAGTAAAAAACAGAAATTACTCCAACACCTGGAGATTAAACAATATGCTATTATATGAGGAATGGATAACAGAAGATATTAGGAAGGAAATTAAAAAATTCCTAGAGGTAAACGAGAACAAAGAAACATCGTATCAAAATCTCTGGGACACTATGAAAGCGGTACTTAGAGGAAGATTTATTTCATGGAGCGCATTTAATAAAAGAAGTAAAACTCAAAAAATAAACGACCTAACACTACAGCTCAAAGCCCTAGAAAAAGAAGAACAGACCAACACCAAAAGTAGTAGAAGACAGGAAATAGTTAAACTCAGAGCTGAAATCAACGAAATTGAAACGAAAGAAACAATACAAAAAATTGACAAAATAAATAGTTGGTTCTTCAAAAAAATAAACAAAATTGATAAACCTTTAGCCACACTAACAAAGAGAAGACGAGAGAAAACCCAAATTACCAAAATTCGGAATGAACAAGGACATATCACAACAGACACGATTGAAATACAAAACATAATTAGAAGCTATTTTGAAAATCTATATTCCAACAAAATAGAAAATTTCGAAGATATCAACAAGTTTCTAGAGACCTATGAATTGCCTAAACTAAACGAGGAGGACATGCACAATTTAAATAGACCAATTTCAAGTAATGAAATAGAAGAAGTCATCAAAAGCCTACCAACAAAGAAAAGTCCAGGACCGGATGGTTTCTCAGCCGAGTTCTACAAAATCTTTAAAGAAGAGCTCATTCCAATACTTTTCAAAGTATTCCATGAAATAGAAGAGGAGGGAACCCTCCCAAACTCATTCTACGAAGCCAATATCACCCTGATACCTAAACCAGACAGAGACACATCGAGGAAAGAAAATTTCAGACCAATATCCTTAATGAACATCGACGCAAAAATTCTCAACAAAATTTTAGCAAATTGCATACAAAAATGTATTAAAAAGATAGTGCATCATGATCAAGTGGGTTTCATCCCAGGGATGCAAGCTTGGTTCAACATCCGGAAATCAATAATTGTCATTCACCATATCAATAGACTTAAAGTCAAGAATCACATGATTATTTCAATAGATGCAGAAAAAGCATTTGATAAAATACAGCACCCCTTCATGCTCAAAACACTAGAAAAAATAGGGATAGTGGGAACGTTCCTTAACATTGTAAAGGCTATCTATGCTAAGCCCATGGCTAATATTATTCTTAATGGTGAAAAACTGAAAGCATTCCCCCTAAAATCTGGAACAAGGCAGGGATGCCCTCTCTCACCACTCCTATTCAATATCGTCCTTGAAACTCTAGCCAGAGCAATTAGACAGACCAAAGAAATGAAAGGGATACGAATTGGAAAAGAAGAACTCAAACTATCCCTATTTGCTGATGTTATGATTATATACTTAGAGGAACCAGGAAATCCCACCAGAAAACTCTTAGAACTCATAAGTGAATTCAGTAAAGTAGCAGGATACAAGATCAATGCTCATAAATCCAATGCATTTTTATACATAAGTGATGAATCTTCAGAAAGAGAAGTTAGGAAAACTACCCCATTCACAATAGCCTTGAAAAAAATAAAATACTTGGGAATCAATCTCACAAAAGAGGTGAAAGACCTCTACAATGAGAACTACAGAACACTAAAGAAAGAAATTAAAGAAAACCTTAGAAGATGGAAAGATCTCCCATGTTCCTGGATAGGCAGAATTAATATTGTCAAAATGGCCATACTACCAAAAGTGCTATACAGATTCAATGCAATTCCAATTAAAATCCCAACAATGTACCTTACAGAAGTAGAACAAGCAATCATGAAATTCATCTGGAAGAATAAGAAACCCAGAATTGCTAAAGCAATCCTTTGCAGGAAAAATGAAGCAGGGGGTATTGCAATACCTGAACTTCAACTGTACTACAAAGCAATAGTAACAAAAACGGCATGGTATTGGTACCAAAATAGACAGGTAGATCAATGGTACAGAATAGAGGACACGGACACAAACCCAAATAAATATAATTTCCTCATACTAGACAAAGGTGCCAAAAATATGCAATGGAAAAAAGATAGCCTCTTCAATAAATGGTGCTGGGAAAATTGGAAATCCATATGCAACAAAATGAAAATAAACCCATATCTCTCACCGTGCACAAAACTAAACTCAAAATGGATTAAGGACCTCGGAATCAGACCAGAGACCCTGCATCTTATAGAAGAAAAAGTAGATCCAGATCTTCAACATGTCGGCTTAGGACCAGACTTTCTCAACAGGACTCCCATAGCACAAGAAATAAAAGCAAGAATCAACAACTGGGATAGATTCAAACTAAAAAACTTTCTCTCAGCAAAGGAAACTATCAGCAATGTGAATAAAGAGCCTACAGAGTGGGAGAAAATCTTTGAAAATCATACTTCAGATAGAGCACTAATCTCCAGAATCTATAAAGAACTCAAAAAACTCTACACCAAGAATACAAATAACCCAATCGACAAATGGTCTAAGGAAATGAACAGACACTTCACAGAAGAAGACCTACAAACAATCAACAAACATATGGAAAAATGTTCAACATCTCTAGTAATAAAAGAAATGCAAATCAAAACCACCCTAAGATTCCATCTCACCCCAATCAGAATGGCGATTATCAAGAACACAAGCAACAACAGGTGTTGGCGAGGATGTGGGGAAAAAGATACACTCATACATTGCTGGTGGGGTTGCAAATTAGTGCAACCACTCTGGAAGGCAGTATGGAGATTCCTTAGAAAACTTGGAATGGAACTACCATTTGACCCAGCTATCCCACTCCTTGGCCTATACCCAAAGGACTTAAAATCAGCATACTACAGAGATACAGCCACATCAATGTTCATTGCTGCCCAATTCACCATAGCCAGATTGTGGAACCAACCTAGATGCCCTTCAGTTGATGAATGGATAAAGAAACTGTGGCATATATATACAATGGAATATTACTCAGCCATAAAGAATGATAAATTTATGGCATTTGCAAGCAAATGGACGAAATTGGAGAATATCATGCTAAGTGAGATAAGCCAATCTCAAAAAACCAAAGGAAGAATGATCTCGCTGATAAGTGGATGATGATACATAATGGGGCGTGGGAGGGGTTAGTTTTAGGGTTAGAGTTAGGGTTAGGGAGGGTGGCAAGAATGGGGGAAGGAAGGACTGTATAGAGGGAAAAGAGGGATGGGAGGGGTGGGGGGAAGGGGAAAAAATAACAGAATGAATCAACCAACATCACCCTATGTAAACGTATGATTACACAAATGGTATGCCTTTACTTTATGTACAAACAGAGAAAGAACATGTATCCCATTTGTTCACAATAAAAAAGAAAAAAAAAGAACCAACTATTTATTTTGTTAATTTTTTCAATTGTTTCTTTTGTTTCAATTTCATTGATTTCAGCTCTGATTTTAACTATTTCCTGTCTTCTACAACTTTTGATGTTGGTCTGCTCTTCTTTTTCTAGGGCTTTGAGCTGTAGTGTTAAGTCGTTTATTTGTTGATTTCTACTTCTTTTTTTGAATGCGCCCCATGAAATAAATCTTCCTCTAAGTACTGCTTTCATAGTGTCCCAGAGATTTTTATATGATGTGTCTTTGTTCTCGTTTACCTCTAAGAATTTTTTTATTTCCCTCCTGATGTCTTCTGTTATCCATTCATCATGTAATAGTGTATTATTTAATCTCCAGGTATTGGAGAAGTTTCTGTTTTTTATTCTGTCATTTATTTCTAATTTCAATCCATTATGATCTGATAGAGTACAAGGTAGTATCTCTATCTTCTTGTATTTGCTAACAGTAGCTTTGTGGCATAAAATATGGTCTATTTTAGAGAAGAATCCATGTGCTGCTGAGAAGAAAGTGTATTCATTCTTTTTTGGATGGTATATTTTATATATGTCCATTAAGTCTAAATTGTTGATTATGTTATTGAGATCTATGGTTTCT
Source organism: Sciurus carolinensis (assembly GCF_902686445.1). Taxonomy (NCBI): domain Eukaryota; kingdom Metazoa; phylum Chordata; class Mammalia; order Rodentia; family Sciuridae; genus Sciurus; species Sciurus carolinensis. The sequence goes on from NC_062221.1 coordinate 49,518,007, forward strand.
TTATTCAATTTTTGTTTGGAAGATCTATACAGTGGTGAGAAAGGTATGTTAAAATTACCTAGTATTATTGTGTTGTGGTCTATTTGATTTCTGGAATTGAGAAGGATTTGTTTGATGTACATGGATGAGCCAATGTTCGGGGCATAGATATTTATGATTGCTATGTCTTGCTGATTTATGCTTCCCTTAAGCAGCATGTAATGTTCTTCTTTATCCCTTCTGACTAGTTTTGGCTTGAAGTCCACATTATCTGAAATAAGGATGGATACTCCAGCTTTTTTGCTGTGTCCATGTGCATGGTATGTTTTTTCCCATCCTTTCACCTTTAGTCTGTGGGTATCTCTTTCTATGAGATGAGTCTCTTGCAGGCAGCATATTGTTGGATTTTTCTTTTTAATCCAATCTGACAGTCTATGTCTTTTGATTGATGAGTTCAGGTCATTAACATTCAGGGTTATTATTGTGATATGATTTGTATTCCCAGTCATTTGACTCATATTTGTTTTTTGACATGATTTGGTTTCTCCTTTATTTGGCTATTCCTTTAGGCTAGTTCCTCCCGTTGCTGATTTGCGTCGTTGTTTTTCATCTCTTCCTCATGGAATATTTTGCAGAGAATGTTCTGTAATGCTGGCTTTCTTTTTGTAAATTCTTTTAGCTTTTGTTTATCATGGAAGGATTTTATTTCATCGTCAAATCTGAAAGTAAGTTTTGCTGGGTATAAGATTCTTGGTTGGCATTCATTTTCTTTCAGTGCTTGGCAAATGTTGTTCTAGGCCCTTCTAGCTTTTAGGGTCTGGATTGAAAAATCTGCTGATATTCTTATTGGTTTCTCCCTGAATGTAATTTGATTCTTTTCTCTCACAACCTTTAAAATTCTGTCTTTATTTTGTATGTTAGGTATTTTCATAATAATGTGCCTTGGTGTGGATCTGTTGTAATTTTGTATATTTGGAGTCCTATAAGCCTCTTGTACCTGGTTTTCCATTTCATTCTTCAGATGTGGGAAATTTTCTGATATTATTTCATTGAATAGATTGTTCATTCCTTTGGTTTGTTTCTCTAAGCCTTCCTCAATCCCAATAATTCTCAAATTTGGCCTTTTCATGATATCCCATAATTCTTGGAGATTCTCTTCATGATTTCTTACCATCTTCTTTGTTTGGTCAATTTTGTTTTCAAGATTAAATATTTTGTCTTCAATGTCTGAGGTTCTGTTTTCCAGGTGTTCTATCCTATTGGTTCTATCCTATTGCTTTCTATGGAGTTTTTAACTTGGTTTATTGTTTCCTTCATTTCAAGGATTTCTGTTTGTTTGTTTGTTTGTTTTTTCAGTATCTCTAACTCTTTATTGAAATGATCTTTTGCTTCCTGTACTTGCTCTTTTAACTGTTGATTGGTGCGATCATAATGCCTGCATTTGGTCTTTCATCTCTTCCTTCAATGCCTGCATTTGCTCTTTCATCTCCTCATTTGCTTCCCTGATTGTTTTAATTATGTACATTCTGAACTCCCTTTCTGACATTTTTTCTGTTGTGCTGTCATTGGGTTTTATTGATATAGTATCTAGGTTTGTTTGGGACATTTTCTTCCCTTGTTTTCTCATATTGGTCAGATGTCAGTGGGACTCTGAGATATTGCAGATTTCCTCTATTGGCTTATAGTGTCCCTGTAGATATACAGTGTATCACCTCCCAGCCTTCAGTAGCCTGAAGTCTTGGAGGATCTTGATAATGCAGTGCTTCCAAAGAAAACTGCCCCTAGCCCGCTACTGGGTCCAGGGCTGGGGGCTGGTTCTTTGTGGAAATCCTCTCACTGGGCAGTTCTGCTCCTAGAAGCTGGCTATAGACAGGGCCTGCCCCCACCTGAGGGAGCCAGGTTGTTCGGGGAAAGTCTCTCCCTGTCCTGCCTTGGTCCCAGATGCTGCCTGTGAGCCCGGCCCCGCCGCTGGGTTCAGGGCTTGGGGTTGGCTCTGTGCGGAAAAGCTCTCACTGGGCGGGCCTGCTCCAAGAAGCTGGCTGTGGATCGCGCCTGCCGCCAGAGGGAGCAGGGTTGCTTGGGGAAGACTCTCGCTGCCCTGCCCTGCTCCAAGAAGCTGCCCCTGTCCATGCCTGCCCCCCCCGGGCCGAGTTTCACCTGGTGGGAGAGACTCACCCCGCAGCTCTATGTTAGTCCGAGTCTCTCAATACCTCCCCTTCTTGAATCCTGAGTTCTGGAGCGACAGGAGATGCAGTCACCCTCTAGTCTGCCATCTTCTGTGTCTCTACTCTTCTACTGGGATTTATGCTTCCTCATGAAATCCTGATGGTAGTTATCTTTCTTCAACTTCCACGTGTAGGACTCCTTAAACATCTTTTATGAGCCTGGTCCAATGGATATGAATTCCCTTAGGCTTTTCTTATCTTGGAAGACCTTTATTTCTCCATCAATTCTGAAGGATACCTTTTTTGTGCATAATAATAATCTTGTTTGGAAGTTATTTCTTTTAGGACTTAAAGCTCATTACTCCAGCCCTTCCTAACCTGGAGAGTTTCTTCTAAAAAATCTAATGTTAGTCCAATGGGGTTACCTTTAAATATGACTGGCACTTTTTTCTTTCAGAATTTATAATTCTTTCTTTGTCCTGTACTTTTGACAGTTTGACTGTAATATGTCATGGTGAGGATATTTCCTAATCATGTCTATTTAGAGTTGTAAAGGTCTCCTGTAACAGGATATCCTTGTCTTTCCCAAGATGAAGGAAGTTTTGGCTATTAGTTCATTGAGTAGGTTTTCTATGCCCTTAGTCTTTATTTCTTCCTCTTTGGGTATGGCAATCATTCAGACATTTGATCTTTTAATGGTGTCCCAAAGATCTTTTATGCTCTTTTCATTCTTTCTTATTTTTTTCCTGATTTTCAGATAAATGAGCTATTTCAAAAGATCTGTCTTCAAGCTCCCATATTCTTTCTTCTACTTGATCTCATCTTGTCAAGACTTCCAGCTATATTTTTATTGGACTTACAGACCTCTTCATTTTCAAAATTTCTGGGGTTTTTTTCCCAAAAATCTCTATTTCTTTGCTGAATTTCTTATTCATAACCTGCATTGTCTTTGTAATTTCATTTAACTGTCTGTCTGTATTCTTTTGGATCTTGCTTAGTTTTTTAAAAAATCTTTCAAATTATTTCTTAGGCATGTCATCACGTTTACATCTTATGTTACTAGAGAGTTATGACTTCAGAAGTTGACATTATAACCTTGTTTTTTCATATTTCCTGTGTTCCCATATTAAGATTTGCACATCTGTTAGAATGAATATACCATTTTTACAGAATGGACTGTTAGTGACTTTCTCCTTTAAGACAGTTCTTAAAGTATGGTTTATCATTCAATGTTGAATTTACGTCCAGTTGAATACCATGGTATAATCTCCCTGCAGCTTATTTGAGTGTGATTAGTCAGTTTATTCAAGTTAGAGAGCCCCAAGGCCCTGTGGATCATGCAAGAGTGGGGACACTAGCAGTGCAAGGAGGTGCGGTGTGGGTATCAGAGTGTTTGAGGTGCATCCTTTGTGGCTACTTCTATGATAGGAGCAGTGACTCCTATCAGGTGACAGAAATTTCCTCAGGTACTGTTGATATTGGCTATCATTTGAATGGGTTCCTGGTATTGGCTGTTTCAGTAGTGAGTGGCAGGGGACCTGAAGCACTTGCCCTCTAATTAGGCACTGCTGCAGGTGCAGCTACTTCACAGGCAGAGGCAGAGGCTAGAATCACATTTCCGCCTCTGTGACATTCACACCCAGTCTTGTCAACAGTGTCAACAGATCAAATAGGTGCAGGGGTTACTGAGGCAGGGGACTCGCGTAGGTGTGGAGAGAAGAAATTTTCTGACTTGGGGGCATTCTCACCACAGAGCGAGCTCTCTGACCCCACGGGTTATGCACTCCTGGGGATGGGGCAATGACTGGGACCTTTTCTCTCCCCAGTTCTTTCCATTGTAGTGCCTGCCAAAGATCAAGTGGGAATAAATTGAATCTGGAACTACAAAAAATTCCTCTTGCCTGAGGCATTTGCAATAGTGACGGAGGGCAGAACATATTCATAGCTGGGCAGTTTCTCTCTGAACTTTCTTAGGCTGGTCCCTCAGGGGTGGGGCTGTAGCACAGCTCTGTGAGTGGAGGAGCAGCAGAAACTCTTCCTTGTTAGACACAGGTGTGCAGTGCTGAGAACAGGGTGATAGAAACTGCTCCGGCAACTGCCCCCAGTCCTGGTACCCACACACAACCACACACAACCAGCCACATTCCCAGTGTCAGAGGCAAGGCTGCCCACTCGCCCCACCTTCACTCCCTTCTGCACTGCAACATCCACTCCCCACTCTGTAGTACTCGCAGTGAGTTTGTGTCAGTCACTCCACCAACTGAAGTCTGGCTCTGGAGGCAGTCACCCACTGAGCCATTGCAGTGGAATGTCTGTGGGGTCCTGCAGGGAGGAACATACATGGAGGGTTTCTGATCTTTACAGCAGTCCAAATTCAGACCCGGGCTCCACTATCAAGATGGCTCCTGCCTCCAGCACCCTAGGAGTTCATTAGAAGAGGAACGGAATACCTTCTCCAAACCCAGATTACTTTGCAGATTTCAGTCATCTTATCTATTTAGGCTATAAGTCTGTAAGGGCTGTGAAACGTTCCAGGAGGTGGGATTGTCAGTACATGTGCTGATTGTTTGCTGGGACGCCTTTACCTTTACTACTGCAGAGAGGAGACTTTTTCTCTCCCATTTGTGGACCCAGGTAGCAGATGATGAGATATTTTTCTCTTGCTATGCTGATATCCCTGCTTTTTATAATTTCTCAACTGTAGAATTCCAAAATTCTCCCATGGCAAGTCCCCTGAGCATGCAGTTGCATACCTAGTGCTTCATTCCTTATGAAAGTGTAAAGTGTATCTCCATTCAACCATCTTCAATTCTCCTTTTTGAAGTAAGCCCCTACAACTGTACCCAAGGTCATTTCTGTCATTTACAAGAGTTGGCTCCATCAGTGTCTTCCTCCTCCACCTGCAGTCTCCTCACTCTCTCCTCACTCCTTCTCCTTTGCCTTTAAAGATGCTCAAATGTGAAGGAACTGGCTAAGCTGAAGCTAGCCTTGAAGGCTGAGTAGGAATTTGCTTAAAGGAAGAGTTCAAGCAAAGGAAAGAGCACTAGTGAGTAGCTTTGATACTGCCTGAAAGGAGTTGTTCAGTGTGGTAATGGTGTGGAGTACCTGAGGTTCATTCCTAAAGGTGAGTCTCCAAAGTGGGACTCAACTCAAAAGGTTTCAGGGCCATAAAGGTAAACTGTATGAGGTAAGTTTGTTTAGAAAATAGAGAAAGGAGAGGGTCTTAACCTTGCTTTCCACCTAAAAGCAGCGCCCAAGACAGGAGCTTAAGTGCAGGCAGTTGATTTTAGGAGCTGTTCCCGAGGAATGAGAGTAAAAAGGAGAGAGAAAGCCACCTCAAGGGTGAATGTGGATCTGGTTATTGCCATGGAATATTGTGACTCTTTTCCACTGGGGACTTTCCAAAGAGTTACATAGAATGCATCTTGGAATTATTCACCCAAGATATAAAGTGAGGAGTATTAAGCAACTGGCCCTTGATCCTTTTTACTCAAGGGTTGCTTCATGGGGTATTCAACACCTTCCCATTTTCAAGTTTGCACTGCATCAGAAAGTCTAGGGAATTTCTTCATGCATCTCACCCTGCAGCAGCAGAAAAACATTGAGACAGAAAATGAGATTTATACCATGGAACAGCAACTCAATTAAAAAGCCAGTCCCAAGAGAGTCCAGAATGGGATTGGGGGGCTGTTGCAAAGTGGAAATGAGCTCATGCTCCATCCAAAGAGTGTACACACAACTCGCTTCATACTATATATACAGAAATGTTGGCCAAGAGTGCCAGAAATCCTAATTTTCATGATAAATTTCTTGACCTTGATCTCTTGGTAACTAATTTTTCTAAAGCACCACGGGACCAGACAGAACACATCTACCAGCTTAATGCCGACCTAGACAACTGGTTTGTTACTCCTGTTTTAAGAAGGCTTTGATTTAATTCCACAACAACAGAATTTAAATTGTAGGCAGTGGGGAACCAGGGGAAGTTTTTAAGCAAAAGACTGTCATGACCAGAGTTTACTTGGACAACTCTATGTCTACCTTCAAATGCAGCAGCCCATTGGTCCATGGATCCTAAAGGTGGTGACCACCTGCAATAAGGCCATTATGAAGTAGCATACAACTCTTTTCTTGAGATCCAGTGACTACAAAGTCCTTGAGCTCAAAGATGAATTCTTTGTTTTCCTCCCCATCTACAGAGTGATAAAAATGGTGGTCGCTTGCAAAGAAACATTAAGATGCTCACAGGTCACTAAGAAGGACCTGGCAGGAGAACTCGTTGAGGAAGCGTGTCCTGGCGTTGGACAGTCATTCTGAGAGTACCCAGAACATGATGAATATATCCGAAGGCCCTTGCAGAAAACATGAACCAGTGGCAGAATACTGTCCTGCCAGCTTTTTAAGAGAATTCCTATGGGAAAACTCATCAGTCCTCCTGCATAGGAGGAGGAAGAGAAAAGAGGAATAAAAGCCTCTCGCTGATCAAATGAAAATCCCTCAGGCTGCTAACTAAAGGACTGACTGGCACCAGAGGAAAGGCAATTTCAGTGCAAAACTAAGGTGCATTTCTCATCCTCAGGAAAGTCCCGGTCCTAACAGTTTCATTCAGTGAAAGCAGGAGATACATAACTAAGGTGTCTTCAGAGATAATTCAGATACAACATTGAACTTCCCAACTTTGGTAACTTGTCTTAATCCTCTGGAGTGTATTTTTAAGCTGCATCCTGGGTGAATAATTCATAGCTGGTGTCCCACATGGAAGAATTTAGCATATCTAGGAGAGAAGTGAGAAAGTACAGTTGCATAAGAAGTACTATAATAGATATTAAAAGTGAATAGCGCAGACTATTTATATAGCAATAGATAGAAAAAAGTTTGGCAGGATCATATCTTGTGCTGATAATACTAGTTTCCTCTGAGAACAGAAAAGTGGAGATGGGGGGTTAAAGAGTTTTTTTCCCCCTTTTCAAAAATGTTTGAATATTTGACAGTGGAAACATTATGTTTACTTATGTAATTAGACATGAAGTTAAGCAATGTAAAAAATAATTTCCTCACTTGGAAAACATTCCTTTAGGTTACATATACTTTGATATAGCCAGTCCAATGTAATTAAAGTGCTCTGCTATACAACGAATTCAAAAAGATGCAGAGAGACTGGATAGATGATAACTAGCTCCGAGTCTCCAATGGAAGATCAGAAATTTTCCCTGTTTTGGCCATATTTACATTGTAGGGTGGGCAGAAAAGCCCTGAGTTCTCTTCCTTCAGGAAGGCTTAGTTTTGAGCATGTGAAGTCCCTTCTGTTAGCAGGTGAGCTGGTGGGAGCTTCCCTAAGAAACAGTCCAGACAGGATGTTGAAAGCAGACAGCCTCACTGACTCACTGAGCACGAAACACAGAGCCTCACCTTCTTATTGGGGGGTGGGGGTTTGTACTACTAATGTATCCTTCTGACTTCCTGATTAACTGTACCGTTTCATTCAAAATTTCAGAATCTTCTTAAAGGGAAAGAAAATATTCCAACAAATACTAAAAGAGGTAACATTAATAAAGTACTTATTAGAAGATCACTTGACAAATAATTAGTGCCTTACAAGTGTTTGTTAAGAGATTCAACACTATTGACTAAGAATTAATTTTATTTAAAATAGGATAAGGCATTTGTTCAAGTGTTTTGTTAATTACTGTGTTAGCTATTCCATCTACTTGCCTGTTCTACCCTTTACAGGTGAACATCTCCTTTCTGGAGAGGCATCCCATGAAAGCCAGGTGACAGCTGCCACAGCTGTTTTTGACAACACAGTCATTCTAAACCTTGGCTACATATTAGAATCCCCTATGGAGTTTTTTAAAAAATCCTGGTAACCCCAGGGACACAGTAGAGTAATTAAGTCAATCTACTGACATAAGTTGCTTTGTTTGGGTTTTAACTTTTCAGGTGATTCCAATATGCTAATAAATCTGAGAACCACTGCTTGAACTTTAACATGCCTCTGAATCAACTGGTTTTCTTGAAGAAACGTAGGTTCTGATTCTGTAAGTTTTGAGTAAGTACTGGGGTGCTGCATTTCTAACCAGCTTCAAGGTGCTGGAGCAAGGATTGAGTTTCCAGAACTTACCATATGTATAAAAATATGTACTATAGTATTAGTTGTAATAAAGAAATGTTGAAAACCATCTAAATGTCCATCGAGAGGATGGATTAATTGTCATACATTCAATGAAACACAACAAAGCCTTTAAAATAAATTAAGCTACATATATCATCATAGACAAATCTCAAACTATTGAGTAAAAACAAAAAAAAAAAAAAACTAGAGGAATTTGCCCACTATAATTGTCATCTGCATTAATACTGAAAATATAAACAATACTATGTATTATGGATACACATGGCATTAATATAACAATATACATGAACATAATAAATACCGGGGCTGGGATTGTGGCTTCGCGGTAGAGCTCTTGCCTAGCATGTATGAAGCACTGGGTTCAAATCCCAGCACCACATGTAAATCAATCAATCAATAAAATAAAAGTCCATCAACAACTAAAAAAATTTTTAAAAAAATAATAATAAATACCAAACTCAAGATTGCAGGTTTATCCTGGAGTAAAGGAGATTGGAATTGGAGAAGGGTGCACAGTGGGCCTTAGCTGAATTTGCAATGTTTAAAAATAGAATCAGGGGCTGGGGTTATAGCTCAGTGGTAGAGCGCCTGCCTTACATGTATGAAGCACTGGGTTTGATCCTATATATAAAAATAAAATAAAATATATTGTGACATCTACAACTAAAAAATATTTTAAAAAGTAGAATCAAGGGCTGGGGATATAATATAGCTCAGTTGGTAGAGTGCTGGTCTTGCAAGCACAGGGCCCTGGGTTCAATCCCCAGCACCGCAAAAAACAAACAAACAGAAAAAAATAGAATTAAATATGGCAAAATAGTAGGACGTGATGATGGTGCTGAGGAGTTCAGTATAGGTATATTTGGTTATCTTCTATCATTTGCACATATTAAAACATTATTCATGATAGACAAAAGGAAAAAAACCCAAGTGTCCACTGATGGGTGACTGGATAAACAAATTGTGATATATATACATAATGAAATATTATTCATTCTATACATACTAAGACATGGGTCAATCTTGAGGGCCTTATGCTAAATGAAATAAGACACAAGCCGAGCACGCCTGTAATCCCAGCAACCTGGGAGGCTGAGGCAGGAGGATCACGAGTTCATAGCCAGCCTCAGCAAAAGCGGGATGCTAAGCAACTCAGTGAGACACGGTCTCTAAATAAAATACAAAATAGGGCCGAGGATGCAGTTCAGTGGCCGAGTGCCCCTGAATTCAATACCTGGTACCAAAAAAAAAAAAAAAAAAAAAAAAAAAAAATAGAATGGTGGTTGCCAAGGACGAGAAGAGAGGGGAATGGGATACAAAGTTTCGGTTTAGGAAGATGAAAAAAGTTCTGGAGATGAAGAGTGGTCACAATTGTACCACAAAGTGAATGTACTTAATGCCACTGCACACTAAGAAGTAGCTAAAATACTAAATTTTGCGTTACGAATATTTTACTTTTTAATTTTAAAAAAACATGATGTATATGTCCATCATCAGAGGACCAATAAATGATATTTTGGAAATCATACGAGAGAACATCACACAATTTAAAAGGATGAGATAGGGAAAGGGATGTGGCTCAGTGGTAGAGCACTTGCCTAGCATGCTCAAGGTCCTGGGTTCAAATCCCAGCACTGCAAAAAATATATACATATTATTATTTTTAGAGAATACACTAGACCTATATGTGCTGGTATGCAAAGCTTGCCAAAGCACACTGGTAAACCTTTAAAATAAATTAAAGGTTGAAGAACAGTGGAGATGACACACCATCATTCATGTTACATAAACTATCTCTGGAAAATACCCAAGAAACGTCATTGTAACTGACTCTGGGCAGGGGGTTGGGGAAGCATGGAGTTCAGTGAGGAGTCTGGGACTTTCTTATTCAAAATATCAATTCCTTTTTTCAAAAGACTAATCCTCTAAATTATTCCTAATGCCAAGAAAAGAATGAAAACCACCGCAGTATATACCTGAAATCCTAATTCTGGGGAACTGGATTCAGAGAGGGTAAGTGATGTGCCAGAGAGTACCCAGGTGACAGAACTGGGACCAGCTATCCAGGATATTTTTTCTAAATGTTTGAAACACATAACAAAATACATAAAAATGTTTCCTGTATTGTTAGTTTATTGAGATAGAAAATATTGTTCTTCCACTCAAAAAATTAGATTTGGGTAAACTTTAATATTTTGTAGTTTTGTATTTATATTGTCAGCATGATTTGTGTGTTTGGTAACATTTGCCCCTGCATGTAATTTTGTTTTTAATTTTCAACAGTACTTTTTGATGAAAGAATTTTCTATTCTTTATTTCCTGTTTGGGGCTTTCATTGACTATAATTTTAATTTAATTTCCATGTTCACATATATGAAAATGTAATATGACTTTTTTGAAAAAAAGTTATGCATAAATGTATATATACACACACATAAGTATCCTGATCTCAATTCACCTTTTCCATTCTCATACTTTAGCAGCTAAAGCTGTAAAAATAGTCCTCTATTTCTCTTGTAAACATGTCTTTGTTTTATTTGTGAACAAAAATTCAGCTGTATAATTAGTTTTGCTTTATTTACCAGTAAAAACTCATCCTCCACAAAGTGGTTTTTAACCAAAGATCCTGCTTTCAAGTTGGTATACCAATTCCAAACAGCTAACTGCAAGTTTTAGAGAATCCACAAGGTGGCACTAGATACCTTTGTTCTGAATCCATAACCTAGGAAGCTGTTTCTAGAAATCAGGGTTAAAGAAGTGCCTCTGGCATTAAGTAAAGATTAAAAATTGAAGCTAATATAAAAGACATCTTGCTCCTGTCTGGAGGGACAGCTGCCAGCCAAAACACATTTGAAGTCTAATTACATACTTGAAGACTTACCCAAAATGCCAAGCATAAGCTATAGACCGCCTATGGTGAAGTATACTTCTTCCAGTAGCAGATTTATATCTATTCCTTTGGACATACTTCTTTACTGGCACTTGATGATCTTAAATGTATTTCCAGAAACTCCCTCTTAATATACACCCAGTCTGTGATCTGTATGTATATATGTGATAGAAACACATACACACCACAAAATGTATTTGGAACTTTTTGGGTAAGAGCTCATAGTCTCATTCCTATCCAATAATATTTGCATTTCACAATAATAAACTGTATAAATCTTTTTTTGCAAGGCCAGTTCTCAACAATGTATGAATATCACACAAACGGGAATAAAACTTGGTGGGTAAAGTCTCAACTCAAATGCTAATTCTTAAAACTCATCACAGAGAGATCTATTTCTGAGCTCTTCACAATCTCATATCAATTTATAAAACACTGAGAAAGTTCATTGCTAGTCTTTTACATACACACAATTTGAAAAGATAACCCCCACACACACTTGACCTTGAACAGATTTTCAGCCAGTGAATAAGTCTCAGAAATGCCTCAAGAAAGCAATGCTGAAAATCTCTAGTGATTTAAGTCTTTTTTAAATGCCCATTATTTTAATGCCCCTGAGGCTTTCTTTTAAGTTAAAAATCTCTTGATGATTTAATAAAATGTGCTGTCTTGAATATTTTACAACAGACACATTCAATGTGATCTATTCACTTCTTTCAGAAAAAAAATTTTGTGCAGACATGAGAATTTTTCCCATGTTATTAAGTGTATGTGTGTAGCATCCTAATTACACCAAACCCACCAGCCACCTTGCAGTATATAATCTTCCTTCCTAAATGAGCATTTAAATTCAAAAGTGTACTGCATACAATAAACCAGAGTACTTGAAAGGCTACATCTCAATAATATATTTTACATATAAACTAGTTATATTTGTAAAACTATTTTACATGTGAAATACCCAAAAGATCAATGAGTACATGCTTTCTAATGTGTTTATTTCCAGAAGAATGGTCCTGGTCCTCAGGTCAGCTTTTCTCGGAATTTGAAGGGAAGATAAATATTGAAATAGATCAGTAAAACGGGGAACACATTCCAGTCCCAGGCTGGCTCCTGTGATGGGGAAGGAGGCAGAATGGGTGGCTTGGTCAATTCTGCCACAGTCCCAGAGTTTACCACACCCTTCATGAGTTCAGGGGGGTGCACGGCAGATTGTGTGCCTACTGACAGGTGGGGAACCCACAGTCCTCAACAATCGGCATCAAAACGAACCTCAGGACTGACAATGTACCTCTCTCCATTGATCTCCAACTCATAACCAAACAATTTTCAGACAAGACTCAGAAACTGTTTTATTAAATTGAACACAAAATGCCTGTTATAATAACATCAAGCTTTTATCAGAAATCAGTACATAAGTAAGGATACACAGCCAAAATGAGCCATCAACATAAGCAGTATAAATTTTAAATAATTTTCAGATTTCTATATTCAATATGCCAAAGAAAATAAAACCAAAAGAGCAATTTCAATTTCACAATTCACAGTTGATTGGTTTTAATCCCATGACACGTTTGTCATTTCTGTAGCCCCAGAACAAAAACAGATTTCCAAAGCGCTGACTGGCACATTGCCCCAACAGCATACCCAGATCTTAAGCCCCCGTGTGACATTCAGAGAAAATGTTACAAAACAACCCAATTTCATACAGTTTGAGCTGGCATTGTTTAGCTATATCCTTTACCAGAAATAAGGTTCTAGTAAAATAGCAAAAGCAGTTTATAATGTTTGCCATGCCATTAAATGAAGGGTTCTAAAGTCTCCCTTGGTTTTCCACAATTTTGTTCTCTAATTTAAGACAACAACTGCATTAAAATGCAACCTTAACAGTGAAAGCAAAGTCAGTTTTGCTTCCAGATCTAAAGCGTACATCGAGAGAGGACACTTCCTGCCCTGGCAGGTACACGGAATGCTTGGAAGCGGAGCCTAACGTATTCATAAGGCATTTCAAAGCAGACACGCCACACAGACTAGATCACCATGGTCAGCAAAGGGTTCCAGGTGAACACCACAGAGGCAGAAGCAACATGAGACCCTTACAAAAAATAAAATAAAAACTATACCGTGGTTTACAAAACCACAGGAAGGTACCCAGGTAGGAAAAGAAGGCAAACAATGACCAGCCACTCCAAAAAGAGTTTTGTTTCCATAAATGCCAGATTTACTGAGTAAATAAACTACTTTATATGTGCTTTGCACTATGATAACATCACTCATCTTGGCACAAGGAGTTACTTTTTCTTTTAAAAAAAATATCATGTACAGAATACACATATAATCCGTGATAGAGAACATTTACTTTCACTAGTAAGGGGGTCACGTAAGCACTCACATAGAAAGTTATGAGTGAACTATGAAGGCCATTTAAAGGCAAAAGAAATCTGATAAACCCTGCATTCTTAGTTGGTATTCAACAGTACAATGAGACTTTAGCAACTGCATTGGGCTTAATTAAGAACTATGACCATGAGAATATCTTTAAGTTCAAAGAATTATGAAATGTCTAAAAATAAAGCCTAATTAGTAAAAATATGTACCTTCCTTTTAAGGAACCAAAGGAAGTGTTCAGTTGTTTTAGAAGCCATGAATCTTATCAAACAAGCACAAGAATGTTAATCAAACATTTAAGTTTTAATTCTGGTACAGTTATATCCATTGAAATGTCATGACCTGGAGCAAGTCACTTAAATTCTGCAGATTTATCCACAGAAAGTGGACCTAAAAATAAAGGCATATGTCAAAAGATTTTCTTAACATTACTGGAGTAAAGCTAAAGATAGTTACTAAGGCTCACAATTTCAACAACTCATTGTACAGTACAATCATTTTTAATTCTTGCTAATTACAACTTGAAGCAAGCGTAATTACAATGCTCAGGGAACTCAAATCAAATTCTTTAGATAAATTAATAGCTGCAACTTTCTAAACTATCCAATCTGTTCTAGAGTTGTTTGAAACAGCTAATCATGGGTGGGCTTGACCCTTTACTCCCCTCAACCTTCTGGGATAGCAGCAGAAAGCAGGGAAAGAAGTATCAGGGAAATAAGCAGCAACCAATTGAAATGAGGTAAAAGCTGATTTCATACACCCCGATCAGTACTTGACCATTTTCTGAAGAAGCTGCATACATAGTTCAGCAGAAACACATCATCAGAAGAGAGGTAAAGAAAAAAAAATCTCATCATGAAACTTTAAAATTTATGACATTTTAGCATTTTAAGTAACCAACTCCAGAAAACTTCGGTTTGCAAAGGGAGCTGTCTTCCTTCACTCTAAGCATGCAGAGGAACAGAAACTGGAAGAGGCAAGTCCACAGGAAGAAACACAGGTATGGCAACTGGCTTAGGGTGTCAACTTTATATACTGCTTTCAAGAAGATACTAATAGTCAAACAAATATTAAACCCTAGTTAATGACACCTCGTAAGTTTATGGTCTGAAGCATATACCCCAGGGGATTCAGAGATAGATAGATTTAAAAAAATAAAATAAAAAGGGCTAGTGGTGTAGCTCAGTGGTACAGTGCACCTGAGGCAATCTCTGATATTACAAAAAAAATTATTTTTCCAAACATCAGCATCAAGCTCTCCCAATCCACCACACTATCGTGTAACACATCAAGGTGACTATTGCCAGCCAGGGAAACTGGATTTATCTTGAGGGTGTATGGATCCTGATTAATAACAAGTTTTACTTGATATCACATTGAGACAAGAAAAAAACAGACATGGAGTAGAATCCACTCGGATCTTTGCAATTCCAAGCTCCTGTTTTATGAACCGTGATTAATGGCAATAATTCTGTCATCTCTTCTCTGTGAAATGCTGATACTTGCTAAAGGCACTCATATTCTGGGCTTAACGGACACAGGGTCACATGGGACCATAAGCCAGTACTTTTTTGGTAGCTACCCAGAAAGGGAGTTTATAAATGATCTCCCCATTCACAATGGGAAGAAAACATCAAACGGCTATCAGTAGAAATGTCTTATGAGAAGCTATTTACACAGCAATTTATCCATTCAGTTACACGGACAGAAAAAGCTCACAATGTTAGGGGTTCCCCCACCAACAACACAAAAACAGCAAAACACTTATTACATATGAAACTCCTAAATAGTGATTTGGTAAGGAAAAAAATAGTTGATAAGGTCAAATTTTTTAAACACTTGTTCAACAATCTACATTAAAGTTTGCCTATGCAGACAGAACATTTCTAAAGCAGCTCTGTTGTCCTTAGTATGTGCCTCACCAAGTTCTTTAGCTAGTATTTCCAGTCTAAGTTCTGACACCAAACAAAGTAGGTTAGGTCCCAAATCCACCATTTTTAGGCCTCTCTACTGAGAATATTACGTCAAACAGTTAGAGGTCTCCCCTGACACAAATAAGACTCGCTTTACACAGGTCAATGGACAGTCCTCAAACTGTCATTGCTCGCACTCCCAGACAATTCGGGAGTGAAGAAGTCACCAAATCCCACTGCTAATCCTTAGAATCTAGCTACAGAGGAAGATTTTACCAGATATATCCATATGTACAACACACATTTGTGTGTATACAGACTTATTTCTCACTCTATTCCCTGTTCAAACTGTAGACAGGTAGCTATAAGTAAGCATAAAGTTCTGCAGAATAGCTCTGAAAAGTGAGTGGGAGGTCCCGTGATTTCCATTTGCCTTATGAGTCAGAGGGACGTGGGGATGATCTCTGATCACCAAGAGTCTTCATTCAACCTCAGGTTCTCAAAAAAATCTAAATGGTTTTCTAAGATTGCCAATTAACTAAAGGGGAAAATAGGAAGAGTTGGGGGGGGAGGATTTTTCAAAACAAATGTTATAAAAAAAAATTTTTCACCTTGCAGAATTCAGAGCAGTAAGAAATAAGCAGACAAACATAATGAACAATGCACATATTTACAAGTTGCAGAACATGATACAGAAAAGTCAAACAACAAAGTGTTTCCTACTCAATGTGGAATCAAAAGGAATAGAAGACAACCATCAGTTTTGCAAATGAACTTTAAAACAAAACAAAAAACACTTTGAAGGCATATGCAGTCCAACCTTTTAATTGAAACGTGGAACGTTTCCTTTAAAACCTCTCACTCTTGATACCTTAGAAGCATTCCTAACTTCTTTCGAACACTGACATTTTTAATGACAACATACACAAGGACACTCACAGAGAAAAGAGACTTTGATGCTATGAGTTTTTAACAGATGATTACTGAAATCTACTTAATTTTTCTTTTTTTTTTCTTTTTTTTTTTTTGGACTAAAGGTATTCCTTGCATAGACCTCTATCCATCCCTGTATATGGAATATGAAAAGACACGTGATTCCTTGGGAAGCACAGGGTTCAGATCCTAAAGCATGTTACAAAGCAAGACTGGACTTGACAAAAGGACACCAACAGCAATCACATACCACCGACTCCGAGGCAACAACGGCATGCTTAGACAGAAGAAATACCATACAGAAGGCATGAATACGAAAAACTGTTCCATGCAGTGACGACAGTCCCTGTCACCCCTTGTCTTACCTATGGAACACAGGTGAATACTGCAAGGTAACTAGTACAAAACACAACCTACTAGCATAGATATCTGTGATTTTTTTTTTTTTGATGTGCATGTAACCTTTATAAGTGATTGTAGAAGTTAGCAACTTCCTAGAGTTTAGAAATTAAGAAACAAATTGAGTTACTGTAGGCAATATGGTACTAAAGTGTCATATAAAACAAATACATAGCTCTTTTTTAGTGCAAAGAAAGATAGCAAGTAAAAAATAACACTATAAATCTAACTTCTTTCTTTCAAAGAAAATGCGCTTATGCATTCATAACATCCATTAAGGGCACTGGGAAACTGGAAACCTGAATACACAAGGCCTGAAAAAACATCAAGCCCTTAAGTCCACTGCTTTCTGTACACAGATGATGAAATTGTTAAGTGAGGAGAGCAGGGAAAACATATCCTTTAATTGCAATTTCAGAGAAAAAAACTGAAAGATGAATACCACTTGTACAAGATGCAAATTCATATTCACAATCTTTTAATGTTATCTGAAATATAACAATACAATGAAACTATCTCTAGGGTATCACATAAAACTGTGTGCGCAATGTGTGTGTGTGTGTGTGTGTGTGTGTGTGTGTGTGTGTGTGTGTGCCTGCATGTCTGTGGCTATGGGTATGGATATGTGCGCATATACACATATAGAGGGAGAATATAAGATTTCTATATAATCATAGAACCAACTGGCAGCACTATATTCAAATGTACCCAAAAAGTGACACCTAGCAGCAAAATGAGTAACCTACTGGCCAGTAAGATAAGCCCTAAACTTCTCTAAACGAATCAATTTTATAATTACTACAAAATGGTTATAATACTAACAGTCACAGGTTCATATAGAATCTCAACAGAACATTATTTTTCTATTTATGTGGAAAAAATTTACCAAAAAATTCTACTTTTTTATAAAGTATCAGTTCAATACGAAAAAGTAACTTGATATTGTTCTAAAAGTTAATCACAAAACCAATTTTTAATTATGGGTCTAGAGGGTTAAAAATTGTTCTGAAAAATTACCAAAAATGAATGGTGATTGCAATTTTTCTTCTCTCCATCTATTTGCGTATAGAACTCTCAAAGTTACACAAGAGTTTTAATTAGTAACATAATCAAGTACGCAAAGACTGTTCAATATAAACTTCTCGGTGAATGTGGTTTTTCAAAAGTGCCAGTCTTATCCATGTCAAGAAAAATAGACTAAAGAGATGAAATGCAAAATAAATGAAATTTCACATAACATTTCAACTAGACATACTCTATGGCTTTATATTTTAAAAACAAAATCCAAAAATAATACTAATATCCTTATAATTATCAGATACCAAAATCATCTATAATAGAGTTTGAATATTCTCAGGGAAGCCAAATTACAAAGGATAAAAGAAAAGTTCATATATTTTTCTACTGGAAATGATGATACTGAAACTTGATCAACTTTTAAAAATAAATTCCTCTATGAAGAGCAGGAAGTGGTATTTTTCAGGACAGCAACAAACTGGCAAGACAGAGAAGAATGTAAAGTATAAGAACTGGATCATCTACAAAGTCTGCCAAAACAGTATATCAAGAGATCTGAACTTATGTTGAGACTGTCACACAAGGGCATATTACTATCAGTGAAGACATAACTCTAAACTGAAAAATCAAACCCATCTTTATGTTTCCTAAACTAAGCTGTGAAAATATTTTTTAAAAAGTCGTGACCATTTTAAACTCATTACATACTCAAATTTGGGGTTTAGAAAACCCACAGCACAGCCAAGACATGAAAATGAGCTTATTAGACAAGTTGATTTACTAGCAGAGGGGAAGAAAAGAAGAAGATGGTGGTGACAATTAAATGTGTGAAATCCATAATTGGAAATGAAGTTTAGCCACTTGGAAAACCACAAGCACACTGCAAGTGTCTGAAATCAAGAAAATCTGCATTTCAGTGATGGAGGGACGTGACACAGGGATGTATCCTGGGAGTGACCCTAATGTGGATCATAATGATATATCCTACTGACAATGCATGGAAGTGATGGTTCCAGCGAAGCCTTGGGAAACAGAATCTCTGCTTACCTGTTTTAACTGTGATCTGAAGTACAAACTCAATACAACTCTTTAACAGTACATAAAACTGAAATGGCAAAAGAAGTTGAAGTTTTTAAATAGTCATAGCTCTAAGTGATCAGACTACTAGTCAACCAGAACTTGGCCAAGATAAAGTTATTTCGGATGGGGGAGGTAGGTCACATGCTATAAGTAGCTCAACACAGTTGACCTGAAAAAGTATTATGACCTAAGAAGCACATTTCCCTCCCCCCACCCCCGAGTTTTTGACATCTTGTGGTACCACTGCAGGTTACATGTATTAACAGTAAGCAGAGGAATGTACTCATACCAAAAGGACCACAAAGCAGGGCAAGGTGACAGAAGGCAAACAGGCAGGACAAGCTGCTCCATCTGAATGTGGCCATCACTATACATAGCCCAGATTCTCCATCTCATTCCTGTACCGCTGCTCAGACACTTTGCTTTTGTGTTGCTTGCTCTCTAAGTGCTGCCGGAACTCCATCTCTTCACCAGCCCCGACATTACACATTGAGCAGTAAAACTGGCCACTTGGAGTAACACACATGGCTAGATCACGTGGAATTCTCTGCCGAGAGCGGGGATTGAAGTAAGGACCTGCTAAAGCCAGAGATAAAAGTATTATAGTTGAAACAGTCACTATGTGAATGACATGCTGACCAAATCACACTGTAATTTTTAACCCTAAATTGAAGTTGTAAAATTCCCGGATACTTAATTTAAATGAAGGTGAAATTAATAGATATTTTTTTCAATTACAAGTTTATACAGGTTCATTATAAAGATAAAATGATTCCCCCCAAAATGTTGAAAAGGTTACTATAGAGTCAAACTCAAACTCTAAATGGCTATGCCTCTAAAAAGTGAATATAATTTTTAAAATATTTTAATTTCCAAGTATTATATCTAAATTCTTATAATTATTCTAACCCTTTAATCTAAAAATTCTACTTTTAAGAATTATCCTAAGAAAGTATCAAGAGTTTCTGCACAGTGATTTATCATTAAGGATATTTATGAGTAGTGTTTTATAAAAGTAAAATGGGGGAGGTTAGAAATTCAAGGCTAGGATTTGAAAAATTATGGTAATGACTGCAAGGGAAAACATGTAGCCACTAAATATAATGACACAGGAAACTCTTAATTACATGAAAATATGATCACAATATGCTATTAAGTAAACTAAGAATAAACTATGATCCTATTTCTATTTTAAAGAAATACAGAAAATATTAGAATGACATGTACAGAAATGTTGGTGGTTGGTGACATTTTGACAGTTTTCTTCTTTTCACATTACTGGCTCTTTACCTGGAACATAAGTTCACTAATTTTTTTTTTTTTTTTTTTGTAACAGGGATTGAACACAGTGGCATTTGATCACTGACTCAGCCCTTTTTATTTTGTATTTAACAAGACAGGATCTTGCTAAGTTGCTTAGGGCCTCACTAAATTGCTATGGCTGGCTTTGAACTTGCAATCCTACTGCCTCAGCCTCCTGAGTCACTGAGATAACAGACAAGCACCACCACCCAGCCTGTTCTTCTCTATAATAAAAAATATTTAATGGTTTCTCAAAATATAGCCGTCACTGAACTCTGCAAGTTTTTTAAAAAATATTTTTAGTTGTAGATGGACACAATATCTTTTTTTTTTTTTAAATGTGATGCTAAGAATCGAACCCAATGCCTCATATGTGCTAGGCAAGTGTTCTACCACTGAGCCACAATCCCAGTCCTAGTTATAAGAATTTTTAATTCAGTATGATTTCTTCTTTGAGCCATTAATCATTTAGAAATATTTTTAAATTACTGAACAAATGGAAATTTTGTTTATTTTTACATTTTTTAAATTTATTTATTTTGATTCATTGTATACAAATGGGGTACAACTGTTGTTTCTCTAGTTGTACACAAAGTAGAGTCACATCATTTGTGTAATCATACATGTACATAGGGTAATGATGTTTGTCTCCTTCTGTTATTTTTCCTTCCCCTCACCCCCTCCCCAATCCTCTTTTTCCTCTATACAATCTATCCTTCCTCCATTCTTATCTCTCTCCCACCCCCTGTTATGTATCATCTTCTGCTTATCAGAGAGATCTTGTTACTGATTTTTCATTTACTTGTACTCTGGTCACAGAATGTGGTCTATACTACCTTTCCTAAAGTTTATTTTACCTAATATTAATACATCTATCCCAGCTTCCTTCATTTCAAGCTACTTTCTTTTATGCAGACAGATAATCTTTGTCTTTTAACTGAGACTTCAGTAAATATACATTTTTTTATAATTCGTAATACATTGAGTATTTTATTAAACATACTGCATTGTGCTTTCTATTCACCCTTTCTTTATGAGGCATCTCTTATTTTTTAATTAATTTTCCTTTTTGTTGTTTGTGTTACTATTCACATAACTGACTTCTGCTGGTATGTAGTCTAGAGGCTGAAGTGGGGAAGAATGAAGGGACTACTCAGTCCTACCTATCCCGCTGAAGATAAGCAGAAAGATATCCTACAAATAAGTGTTTCTGAATGGAATATATACATCAAAATCATTGAGGAAGCATTTACAAGGCATACATATGTCTAGCCCTATTCCAAATTTACTGACGGAAAATCTCTTAAGAAATGATTCAGGCAGGTGCATTTTGAAAACACTCCCTGAATAATTCTGATGTACTACCCTGGTTAAAATCCACTTCTGTAACCTTTTTTATTTTCCCCCAAGAAATGGGAATTGAATATGGAGCGACTTTAAACCAAACAGCTCATTATTATAACATATTTTATATTTTTCAGCTGGCAAACATTAAAAGAAACATAAAGGAACTACGATAAGAGACCCTAAAACAGACTATGTTTGAAAACCAAAATAAATAATATACTCAATAGGAAATAAATAAATAAGACTTGAAATAAACACCAGCCTGAAAAGTCACTAGACCAATTCAACAAAACAATGACTAACCCTGAATTCTCAGGGATATCTATTACTATTAAAGAAAATAAAAAGAAAAGAGAACATTTGTAATGTATATGTGGAAATTTCCAAGGTATGTGGAAATATACAGGATACCTGAATTATTCTGTACTGTATACATATTTCTCCTATTAGGCATCATCTTAAATTCATTCCCCTCTTTCCGGGTCCGTCGTTGACCCACCTCTGAGGAGTCCCTGGAGAAAAGAAATTGAAAAAGAGTGAGGATTCTAAACAAGGATCCCTTTCAACTCTTTTGCTTTAAAAAGACAGTCTGTCTCACATAACACTTTGGTCTCGGAGAAAATGGCAATACCTACGAGAATGAGTTACTCTGAGCTTCCGCCAGCCGCAGCCTCTTGGCATGATTCTTCCCTTGATAGTGAGCTTGAGCCACAGCCGGGGAACTAAAGGAGGCATCACAGAGCTTACAGTAATCATTCTCTGTGGCCAGGATCACTCTGCCTCCTGGTTTGAAGGAGCCCATCTGACAAAGACACAAGAAGAAACAAGGTTAAAAAAAAATGGAGCCTATTTCTTCCTTCTCCTAAAGGTTTTTCTAAGAACTGAAAAATAACCAAAGGATATGGCATGACCACAATCACTTAGTTTTCTAAGGAAAGGAAATAATTAATTCAAAAAAGAGAGGCTGGGAGACATTTAATCATGGTTTTGCTCTATAATCACCTATGAATTAAATTAGTGAATAGCCTATTGCTCTCTCTATTAAAAAAATTAATGAATTTTAAAATTTCAGCATGGAAAATTTAGGACAGTAAATAATAGGTAAATAAATAGGGAAGGCCTAAAACCTCATTTCCAGAAAGAGTAGTCTTCTTAGAATCCTTCAATAAACATTTCCTGAATGTCAATGGTTTATTGGGTTTGCTGCCTGGTTCAGAAGGGATGTGCAGACATATAAAATTCCTTGTCCTCCATAAAGTCTACAAATTAGCCACAGATATATTACAATCAGGGAAAATAACTAGCAGATCCAGACAACTGTATTCAGATTGGGGAACAAAATGTTAAACACCTAACACCAGCTCCTGGAAGATAGCAGCCATTAAATTTTGTTGGATTAATAAAAGTTACAGACTAGATTTTGGCTAAAGGAGAATAATACATATAATAAATATTCTAGAAATTATATCATAACAGGAACAGTTGAAGGAAATAGCTCCGTTTCACCTGGAAGAGACAATTCTCTCAGGATAAGATAGCTGTCATCAAAAATCACTAGAGGCTCTACTATGAAAGGAAGCTTAGGCTGCTTTCCCTGGAGGGATGAGCCAGAGGAAAGCGATCCCCAAAAGGGAGCAGTCATCCAATTCTGAAGCATCTTTCAGTAGCCAGCAGTGTGAAAACTACTCAGCTTGAAGATCTGTTTTCCTGTCCTCTGATTCCATTTTTAATATATCTCATTTCCCCACAAATCTACAAGGAGGAGGAACAGATGGAATTGCTATCCACATTTTAAGCACTAAAACACTGATGCTCAGTGAAGTAAAATTATACCATGGTGGTTAGGAACAGAGGTCTAAGATCAAAAAGGAATTCTTGCTCCACCACTTTACAAAACAATATAAAACCATGGAAAGTTACTTAGCTTTCCTGGGCTTCTAATAAACTCTCGCTGCTGGCCCACGCACCACATTTTCAATGAGGCTGATGCCTCTAAGTTGTTACAGGCATTAAATGAAGTCAGGGATTGGGACTAGAGTGGAGCAAGTGAGATGCTTGCCTTCAGCACAGCAAATCTCAATTTAATGAATTTCTTTTAGATACTGGGGATTGAGCAGGCATGCTCTAACACTGAGCTATACCCCAGACCTTTGTGTTTTTTTTAATTTGAGACAGGGTCTCACTAAGTGACCCAGGTGGGCCTTGAACTTGGCATCCTCCTGCCTTAACCTCCCAAGTAGCTGGAATTACAGGTATGTGCCACTGTACCCAGTTATATCTTAGTGGAATATTTTTAAAACTCAAATCTAATAAAAAAGTAAATTCACAACAAAATATCAAAATTTTTAAAGAAAGAGGATTAGTAGCAGTGCCATGCAAAGCCATGTAATCTAAAGCCAAAGTAAAATCAGTAATATTTACCCTATCTTTAAGTTTTTCATGTTTTGTTCACCATTAGCTTTTTCGCATTTTGCATTTTTTAATATACAGCACTGAAATATTCATCTTGAGTATTGAAGTTTTTTTTACTTTCCCTTAAGTTTTGTACCCAAGTCAAGGGCAACCCTTACCTCATCCTAGTTCCAGCCCTGAACAAAACAATACATGAAAAGTGCTTAGCAGAGTGCCTGGCATAGGAAGTACTCAATTATAGTAATTATAACCACTACATTGTTCTGTGGGCAAATAATATTTAAAGACAGGTTATGGAGTAGTGTCCTTATTTCAGAGACTACAACGTAAAGGAATATCTTGTCTGAATCACCAGCTCTGTCTTCCAAAGAGTAAAAGGAACTGGCCCCTCAAGTGTGTCTCATAATATCAAAGTCCAGAAAGCATTAATACAAGCTTTCTACACACAGAAAAGTAAAGGGCAACCCCAAGACAAAAATATAATAAGGGCAACTGGAAGACAAAATATAACATAAATGGAATTAACTGCAATACAGATATAAATTGTCTCTCTTTTCATACAGGACATAGCATAGACATACAGGATCATTTAACCCAGAATTCTAAGAAATAGAGAAATACTCATGTAACCATATTTGTTTCACCATATCATGCATCACAACCAAAGCCAATGAGAAACTTGCAAGTTCAAAGGTTGGGCATTCATTAATACAGGCACATAGTTCAAGAAGTTACAAGTACCACCAGGTGCAGTGATGTATTCCTGTAATCCTAGTGACTCAGGAGGCTGAGGCAGGAGAATTCCAGGTTCAAAGCCAGTCTCAGCAACTTATCAAGGCCCTAAGCAACTTAGTGAAACTCCTTCTCGAAATAAAAAATTAAAAAATGGGTTGGGGAATATAGCTCAGTGATTAAGCGTGCCTGAGTTCAATCTCTGGTACCAAAAAAAAAAAAAAAAAAAAAAATTGTTACAAATACCAAGTAGGACATTTCAGGATATTTCTATCCTGATGGACATATGGACAACAAGCTTCATTCATGACCATTTCTGCACCTTCTCACCTGTGAAGGGACTGGAACAACTGGGGTAGCTACAGGTTCCACCGCATTGCTCATTCTGGCAGGAGGAGGACAGCTATTGGCTGCATAGTAATTTCGGAGTTTCTTACCATGATTTTTACCCTAAAAGTAAAAGTAAAATGAGTAATCACCATAAGAAAAAACTGTAAACTTAATCACTGTATTCACTTTAAGAAAAAAAAAATATAAGCAATACTAACTACATGTTATTTCTTCAAATATATACACAGTGCTAGGTAGACAGACTACTAGCCAGAATTGCTTGCTAGATCTTGAAGTATAATAGCTCTAACAGAATGATTAAGTTTATCTGGGTAAAGTATGAGAACAAAATCAAAAGAAATTTATTTCCTACATATTTCCAAAAAAGTGTCACACTGTCCAGTGATCTATGTCCTTCCTCAACTTGTTGTCATTCATGTGCCACTACTTAAATATGAACTTCATGACACACTGATCTAATCTACTTTAGAAGTGAGTAATGAAAATAGACATTCCCATTATTTTTACCAAAAAATAGTGCTTACAGATTATCTTTTTACTTACAAAGCACTTTTGTATGCATGAGCTCATTTGCTGCTCACGAAAATCCTATAAGAGGAATTTGTTGATATTACCCACATATAACAGTTGAGGAACTTCTATCCCCAGGAATCGGGGGCTAGCCCACAGACCCCTGCAGGAAGATACAGCAGGGAGCCAAAGCTTGAAGCAGGTCTCTGAGTTCAAAGCATGGCTCTTTTTCACTACAGCACGATGGCTCTGGGAGGCCCTATGAACCTCTTAAAATGGATCTACTTTCCTCATTACGTTTTGCTTAAGTTATTATTTACATGATTCTATTCCTTGAACTAATGAAAACACTGGCAAAGGTCAATGATTCAAAAGCACTCTAAATGGGGATAAAATAGCACATTATTTGTTAAACCAGATTATCAAATTCAAACCTGCAGGCAAACATCAATTTACCATTCACTATGGCTAAACCCTAGAATAAACAGGACTAGCACATAGCCTAAAGGGGACCGACACATAAGCAATTAATTAAAATAATGATCTAAGTTTCATCTTCTGCCCAAATGCCCTAGCTGTACTCCCACCACCATGACCTCTAAAGAGTCAAATCTAATGGTCCCACCTATGCTTTATCTTGAACTCTAAGCAGCATGACATAGTTGACGCGCTCTCCTTGAAATAATCTTCTCTTTGTCCTTTGTCTTCTGTGGCTCCTCTTAGCTCTCGGTCTCTCCTCTTCTACCAGGCCTTAAACTCCACAGCACTGAAGGTCCTACACTAGGTCACCTTCTCTCTCCATCTGTGCTCCAATTCTAGGTTATTTTACCCAGCCCCACAGCTTTAGAAGACAACGAAAAAGTCGATGCATTCTTAAATTATCTAGCTCTATTCCTGATCTTCAGAACCATGTTTCCAATTGCCTTATTGCCTTCCACACTTTGAAATCTTAAGAAGCATATCCATTTTAATGGAACTTTTGATTCCTTCCCCACAGAACTTCTCATCACCACCCCCCGCAACACATGTGGATACATGTCAATGAAGGTATAACCATTCACCCAGTTACTCAACAAAAGGCAAGGAGAGTCCTTTTCTTGGGTTCATCCTTCCCTAAAACCAACACATCCAATCTATCAGCAAGTCTTGTCAGCCCACCATCAAGATATATCCCAAATTATTACACTTCTCTCCACGGACACTAAGTATACCCCCCATAATCCAAGCTGCCAATGCTCTTCACTTGCAGTAGCAACAACTCCTGTCTAGTCTGTTCTCAATCCTGTCCTCTTGCAGTTCCCCTCATTATAAACCACAATGATAATTCTAGACAGAAATCAGATCGCACGGCTGGGAGATAGCTCAGTTGGTAGATTGCTCGCCTCACAAGCACAAGGCCCTGGGTTCAATCCCCAGCACCGCAAAAAAAAAAAAAAGAAATCAGGGCCTTACACCTATCCATCACTCAACGCACGAGGTTCACCTCCCCATCGTCCGACAACAGTCAGCAAACTGATCTCCGACCACCAGTGGAGCACCAGCTGCCTGCTGTCGCCCGGAAGTTCACTGTCACAGTACCTGCAGGTTTGATTACACGTGGCTGCCGCCATTTTGAGACAACAGCCAGGTCCTGTAGGACCCCTGGCCGGACTGACTGAGCCCTGTCTCCAGGATCCCTCAGCCCAACCAATCACTCCCTGCCTCTGAGGCCCTCACATCGACTGACTGCTCCCTGCCACCGGGACCCCCAGACCAACTGACTGTGCCCTATCACCAGGACCCCAGACAGACTGATTGCACCCGGCCTCCAGGATCCCACAACCACACCAAACACACCGACCTCCAGGACCCCTGCTGGACCAACCGCATCCCGTCTCCAGGACCTCCAGCTGATCACGTCCACCCCTGAGCTGCAGCTCCCCATTTGCCAACACATTTCAAATCCAGAGCGGCCATCTTGGATAATCCTGGAAGCCATAGCTCCGATCTTTGGATGGGGCAAATCCCATCCTGCGACGCCTGCTGAAGGCTTGAAGCTCATTGTCAGGTACCTCTCATGCATCAGGCTACTGAACACTGGCAGGTTTCATTACTATATGACTGTTATACAGTAGATTTTCTTTTTTTTCCTTTTTAAAAAATTTAAGTTTTTATTTCTTTACTTTTCTTGCTCTCTTTTCCTTTTGTTTACCTGTTCCCTCAGAGTCTCTTTCTCCCTTTTTTGCATGCTAACATCCAATTTCTTTTGATTACACTCCCACCCTTTCTATTTTCTAGAACTTCTGTATATTCTTTTCTTATCCCATTAACAGCCACATCCTACATCCCTCTGCATCCTCTTTGTCCTCCATTAGAAACTGTAGACCTTATTGCAAATCTGTTTGTTTTACCGAAGATAATATTTGAACTCATTCTGTTTATTATGACAATTTTGTTATTGTCCCCATAGGGGCTATTTGGTCTAGGATTGCATAGTGTCTGATTTGGGCACTGCTAATATTGATCTCCCCTTAAAGAAAGGGTTTTGGAAACCTATAGGGCCACTATAAGCCTATAGGGGGAAATCTGCAATACCCCAGATCTGCACTGCTAGAAGGGAAGATACATGAACAACATGAAAAAACAAGGGAAGAAAATGATCCAAACAAATCTAGATTCTATATTAATAGAATCCAATGACAGTACGGTAGAAGAAATGTCAGAAAAGGACTTCAGATTATACATGATTAAGATGATTCACGAAGCAAAGGATGAGATAAGAGAGCAAATGCAGGCAATGAATGATAATACCAATAAGCTGAAAGAGCACCTGCAGGAAGCAAAAGATCATTTCAACAAAGAGATAGAGATTCTCAAAAAAAAAAAACCAAACGGAAATCCTTGAAATGAAGGAGACAATAAACCAAATAAAAAACTCAATGGAAAGCATCACCAAAAGACTAGACCACTTGGAAGACAGAACCTCAGACAATGAAGACAAAATATTTAATCTTGAAAATAAAGTTGCCCAAACAGAGAAGATGGGAAGAAATCATGAACAGACTCTCCAAGAACTATGGGACATCATGAAAAGACCAAATTTAAGAATTATTGGGATTGAGGAAGGCACAGAGATACAAACCAAAGGAATGAACAACCTATTCAATGAAATAATATCAGAAAATTTCCCAAACCTGAAGAATGAAATGGAAAAATCAAATACAAGAGGCTTACAAAACACCAAATGCACAGAATCACAACAGATCCACACCAAGGCACATTATAATGAAAATGCCTAACATTCAAAATAAAGATAGGATTTCGAAGGCCGCGAGAGAAAAGCATCAGATTACATATGGAGGAGACCAATACGGATAGCAGCCGACTTCTCAACCCAGACTCTAAAAGCTAGAAGGGCCTGGACCAACATATTTCAAGCTCTGAAAGAACATGGTTGCCAACCAAGAATCCTATATCCAGCAAAACTAACCTTCAGATTTGAAGATGAAATAAAATCCTTCCATGATAAACAAAAGTTAAAAGAATTTACAAACAGAAAGCCTGCGCTACAGAATGTTCTCAACAAAATATTCCATGAGGAGAAAATGAAAAACAACAATGTGGGTCAGCAAAGGGAGGAACTACCTTAGAGAAAAACCACTCAAAGGAGAAACCAAGTCAACTTAAAAACCAAAAATAAGCCAAATGACTGGGAATACAAATCATATCTCAATAATAACCCTGAACGTTAATGGCCTAAACTCATCAATCAAAAGACATAGACTGGCAGAACGGATTAAAAAGAAAGACCCAACAATATGCTGCCTGCAAGAGACTCATCTCATAGAAAAAGACATCCACAGACTAAAGGTGAAAGGATGGGAAAAAACCAACCACGCACATGGACTCAGTAAAAAAGCGGGGGTTTCCATCCTTATATCAGATAAAGTGAACTTCAAGCCAAAGTTAGTCAGAAGGGGTAAAGAAGGACATTTCATACTGCTTAAGGGAACCATAAATCAGGAAGACAAAACGATAGTAAATATTTATGCCCCAAACAATGGTGCATCCCTGTACATCAAACAAATCCTTCTCAATTTCAGGAATCACATAGACCACAACACAATAATTCTGGGTGACTTTAATGCACCACTGTCACCACTTGATAGATCTTCCAGACAAAATCCAACTAAAGAAACCATAGAACTCAAAAACACAATCAATAACCTAGACTTAATAGACATATATAGCATATTCCATCCATCAACAAGTGGATTCACTTTCTTCTCAGCAGCACATGGAACCTTCTCGAAAACAGACCATATGTTATGCCACAAAGCAGCCCTTAGGAAATGCAAAAAAATAGAGATACTGCCTTGTGTTCTATCAGATCATAATGGAATGAGAGTAGAAATCAATGACAAAATAAAAAAGAGAAATTACTCCAAAACCTGAAGACTAAATAATATGCTATTAAATGAAACATGGATAACAAAAAACATCAGGGAGGAGATTAAAAAATTCTTAGAAGTCAATGAGAATGACGATACAACAAATCAAAATCTCTGGGACACTATGAAAGCAGTACTAAGAGGAAAATTCATTGCATGGAGCACATTCCAGAAAAGAATGAAAAGTCAACAAATAAATGACCTAACATTACAGTTCAAAGCCCTAGAAAAAGAAGAAGAGAATAACAGCAAAAGTAGTAGAAGACAGGAAATAATTAAAATCAGAGCTGAAATCAATGAAATTGAAACAAAAGAAACTATTCAAAAAATTGACAAAACAAAAAGTTGGTTCTTTGAGAAAGTAAACAAAATAGACAAACCCTTAGCCACACTAACAAAGAGAAGGATAGAGAAGACTCAAATTACTAAAATACATGATGCAAAAGGAAATATCATGACAGACACCACTGAGATACAGAACATAATGAGAAGCTACTTTGAAAATCTGTATTCCAACAAAATAGAAACTACCGAAGACATTGACAAATTTCTAGAGATATATGCTCCTCCCAAACTGAACCAGGAGGATATACACAATTTAAACAGATCAATATCAAGCAATGAAATAGAAGAAGGCATTAAAAATCTACCATCCAAGAAAAGCCCAGGACCAGACAGATTCTCAGCCAAGTTCTACAAGACCTTCAAAGAAGAACTCATTCCAATACTTCTCAAAGTATTCCAGGAAATAGAAAAGGAGGGTACCCAACCAAACTCATTCCATGAAGCTAATACCCAAACCAGGAAAGGACACATCAAGGAAAGAAAATTTTAGACCAATATCCTTGATGAATATAGATGCAAAGATCCTTAACAAAATATTGGCAAACCGTATCCAAAAACATATTAAGAAAATTGTGCACCACGATCAAGTGGGGTTCATCCCTGGAATGCAAGGATGGTTCAACATTCGTAAATCAATAAACGTAATCCATCATGTCAATAGACTTAAGGATAAGAATCATATGGTTATTTCAATTGATGCAGAAAAAGCGTTCGACAAAATACAACACCCCTTCATGCTCAAAACACTAGAAAAAATAGGGATAGTAGGAACATACCTGAACATTGTAAAGGCTATTTATGTTAAGCCCATGGCCAACATCATTCTTAATGGAGAAAAACTGAAACCATTCCCTTCAAAAATGGGAACAAGACAGGGATGTCCTCTTTCACCACTTCTATTCAACAATGTCCTCAAAACTCTAGCCACAGCAATTAGGCAGACTAAAGAAATTAAAGGGATATGAATAGGAAAAGAGGAACTTAAGCTGTCACTATCTGCGGATGACATGATTCAATATTTAGAGGATCCATAAACCTCCTCCAGAAAACTTCTAGACCTCAACAATGAATTCAGCAAAATAGCAGGCTATAAAATCAACACGCATAAATCTAAAGCATTTTTATATGCAAGCGACGAAACAGCTGAAAGGGAAATGAGGAAAACAACCCCATTTGCAATAGCCTCAAAAAAAATAAAATACTTGGGAATCAATCTAACCAAAGAGGTAAAAGATCTCTACAATGAAAACTACAAAACATTGAAGAAAGAAATTAAGGAAGACCTTAGAAGACAGAAAGATCTCCCATGTTCTTGGATAGGCAGAATTAATATTGTCAAAATGGCCATACTACCAAAAGTGCTATACAGATTCAATGCAATTCCAATTAAAATCCCAATGATGTACCTTACAGAAATAGAGCAAGCAATCATGAAATTCATCTGGAAGAATAAGAAACCCAGAATAGCTAAAGCAATCCTTAGCAGGAAGAATGAAACAGGGAGTATCACAATACCAGAACTTCAACTATACTACAAAACCATAGTAACAAAAACAGCATGGTATTGGCACCAAAATAGACAGGTAGATCAATGGTACAGAATAGAGGACACAGACACAAACCCAAATAAATACAATTTTCTAATACTAGACAAAGGTGCCAAAAATATGCAATGGAGAAAAGATAGCCTCTTCAACAAATGGTGCTGGGAAAACTGGAAATCCATATGCAACAGAATGAAACTTAACCCCTATCTCTCACCCTGCACAAAACTCAACTCAAAATGGATCAAGGACCTTGGAATCACACCAGAGACCATGTATCTTATAGAAGAAAAAGTAGGTCCAAATCTTCACCTTGTTGGCTTAGGATCAGACTTCCTTAACAGGACTCCCATAGCATAAGAAATAAAAGCAAGAATCAATAACTGGGATAGATTCAAACTAAATAGCTTTCTCTCAGCAAAGGAAACTATTAGCAATGCGAAGAGAGAGCCCACAGAGTGGGAGAATATCTTTGCCACTCATACTTCAGATAGAGCACTAATTTCCAGAATATATAAAGAACTCAAAAAACTCTACACCAAGAATACAAATAACCCAATCAACAACAGGGCTAAGGATATGAACAGACACTTCATAGAAGAAGATCTACAAGCAATCAACAAACATATGAAAAAATGTTCACCATCTTTAGTAATAAGAGAAATGCAAATCAAAACTACACTAAGATTCCACCTCACCCCAATTAGAATGGCGATTATCAAGAACACAAGCAACAATAGGTGTTGGAGAGGATATGGAAAAGGTACACTCATACATTGCTGGTGGGGCTGCAAATTAGTGCAGCCACTCTGGAAAGCAGTGTGGAGATTCCTCAGACAGCTTGGAATGAACCAACCATTTGACCCAGCTATCCTACTCCTCGGCCTATACCCAAAGGACTTAAAATCAGCATACTACAGAGATACAGCCACATCAATGTTCATAGCTGCTCAATTCACAATAGCCAGATTGTGGAACCAACCTAGATGCCCTTCAATTGATGCATGGATAAAGAAACTGTGGTATATATATACAATGGAATATTACTCGTCTATAAAGAATAATACAATTATGGCATTTGCAGGCAAATGGATGAAACTGGAGAATATCATGTTAAGTAAGATAAGCCAATCTCAAAAATCCAAAAGACAAATGATCTCACTGATAAGCGGATGATGACACATAATGGGGGGTGAGAGGGGGGCAAGAATGGAGGAAGAAGGAACTGTATAGAGGGAAAAGAGGGGTGGGAGGAGTGGGGGGGAAGGAAAAAAATAACGGAATGAATGAAACATCATTACCCTATGTAAATGTATGATTACGCAAATGGTATGCTGTTACTCCATGTACAAACAGAAACAACATGTATCCCATTTGTTTACAATAAAAATAATTAAAAAAAAAAAAGAAAGAAATCAGATCACATTTGCTCACTTAAAATCTTTCAATGCCTTCTCACTACACTTAAAATTGACAAGTCTTACAGATAAGGCCCCAGTTGTCATGATCCAGTCCACCTTTCTGAGCTTATATGTCATACAGTATCCCTTTCCTTGCTCATTATGCAACCGCCTGCTCTCTGGTCCTTAGAGATGCTAAGCTTATTCTAGTTCTGGGGCCTTTGAACTTGCTGTTCCCTGGAATATAACTCTTTCAGATCTCTGTATGGCTGGCTCCTTTGTATCTTTAAAGTCTCAACTCAAACAGCATATCTCACTGAATCTCAGGCATCACATCTATACCTCCCTGGCCAAACACACACACACACACACACACACACACACACACACACTCCCCACCCCCATCAGATTACCACATTATCAAATTTTATTCTGTTCTAAAATCACTTGGCACTATCTAAAATAATATGGTTTGTTTACTTATTTTTCATCTTTCCTTCCCTCTGAAATGTAGACTCCTTGAAAATAAGAACCTCGTCTGTCTTGTTTATTCTTCTTTCTCGGATGCCTAGAGTACTTTCTAAAATATAGCAAGTAAGCAATATATATTAACAATATCAATGAATCAAGTATTATAAAGGAGATCATTTAAAAAAAAAAAAACTACTAGGAAAATACAGAGAAGGAATTTCTTACTTCTACCTGAAATGTGTCAGAGGCTTCTCCGAAAAGGGGACATTGAGTCATCTTTTTAAATGAGTAAAAATTTACTGGGCAGTTAAAGAGTTGAAGGGGAAAGAAAATTGTGGGCTGAGGAAATGGCATGAGCAGGTCCTGCCTGCTACACTGAGAAGCCTCAGGAGAGGGGGTCTTCAGGATCCTTAGGAGAGGAGGTAGGGCTTAGAAAGGAGGCATCCTCAGTGGTTCTGTTCCTGATGCAGAATTTGAACTTTGGAGGCAGCAGGGGACCTCCGAGAGACTGAAGGCAAAGCAGCGCCATGACTGGACCACGTTTGATAAACAGCATCCTGAGATCAGCGTGGGGGATAAATCAGAGCGGAACAAAGCCGGAAGCTGGGATGATAGAAAAAGTCAATGACTAAGCCCTAGGATACTACAATTAAGTGTGATAGAAAACAAATATACAAAAAATGAGATTGAGAATGCCTGGCCCATCAAGTGAGGCAAAACAGACAGTGCATTATCATGGAAGCTTAGAAGCAAACTGGAGCTTGGAAGCGAGGTCAGACTGAAAAGGCATTATTAGCACGTACATGATATTTAAAGCAATGGAACCAAAATAGATTACCTAGACATAGTGGAGACAGACAAGTGGTTTTGAAAGTAAAAGGAGCTTTCAAAATGAGAAGTAAGATGGCACAAAATGAGGGCTTGGAGGAAAATAATGACTGGAGTGAGAAAGAAAGATCTGACATCTGTGAAGAAGGTAAAAAATAATGAAAATTGTAATGAAGGAAGGGGTTTAGTTATCTCCAGAGCAGTTGTTATAAAGCAAGCCTGGCACCTCCCATCAGTCCCTCACTTGTGTGCTCCTGTTACTGGCTTCCCCTTTCCACTTTCCACCATGCTATGATGCAGCACAAGAAGCCCTCGCCAAAAGCTGAGTACATGCTAGCATCTCTTTCTTTTATAAATTACCCAGCCTCAAGTATTTTGTTATCGCACCAGAAAATGGACTAAGACAGAGTCACATTGAAAAGACGAGAGTCTGGGTCGACATATTGAGACTAAAAAATATCACAGGATGACTGGATGACTCTCAGAGTGCAGCAGGTTGGTTAGCATTGAGGAAGTGAAGTCTAAAGCAGTTTGCAGAATCTTCTGAAACTCGTGGGAGTTCGAATTCACAGATTTGGAGGAGGACAACAGAGAAATAGTTACTGATTTCTCCCTATGTGCTGGTAACTCTTCTAAGAAATGTAGATAAAATGGTAAACACAAAGTCCCTGCACTCAAGATACTTTTCCCAAGAATGAAAACAGAATATATGTACACAAAGACAAAGGATGATATGACTGACAATGGCTTTGCAGAAAATAAAACAGGATGATGTAACAGAAAAACAGCAGAGGAGGGTGGGGTTGAAAGATACGGCTTTTCTGTGGAGAAACACATGAGCAAAAAGCTAAAAAATGAGAAGCCTCCAGCTGTGTGAACAAAGAGGGAAGATCTGGGTGTCCAGACATCTGTTTGGCCAAGTTAAGTCAGAGATGCTTCATGAGGTCCAACCTTGTTTTCAGGAATGAGGTCAAGCTAGGGATAGAAGCTGAGGAGCTACTGATATACATAGTATTTAAAACCATGAAACTGGGGGGTGGGCAGGGCATGCGGGGGAGTCACCTACACAGTTCGAATAGAGGTTAAAGGTCAAATTAGAGATAAGAGCACAAACACAAAACTCTACCATGTAAAGTATGATAATGAATGAAGACCAAAAATATGAAACTGAGAATGCCCAGCCTATCACTAAAGGTGAACATCAGGCAAGAGGGCATTATGGAAGCCTAGAACAGGAAATTTGAAGAAAACAATCTAGTTAGATACATTATAACCAAGGAACTTACTTGCAGGCATTACAAAAGAAAAACATGCACAAAGAGACAACTGTGAGAATGTTTCTAGAACTGCTTGTAACAACAGAAAAGCAAAAACAATTTAAGTGGCCATGCACAGGATAATGGCTAAATTAGTCTGTGAAATGGATCACTATGGAGGCACAGAAGGAGCATGCATGGCAACATAAGTGATCCTCATAACAAAATTTTGACTAAAAAGAGCAAGTTACAGAAAAAGATAAGCATGAATAATTTTAATATGGGATTTTAAAACATGAAACATTTACACATTATATAGTCAAACCCATTTTCATAGCAAATGTACAAGTTTAAAAAAAACTATGGAAACAATATCAGTTCAGCATAGCTGGGACATGGAAGATGACATAACTAGGAAGAGATACATGGGAACTTCAACAGAATGAATAACTGGTACTCTTCAAGCAAGATGACAAATACAAATGTTCTCTAATAATTTAAAAAACAATAATCAAAAAAAGGAAGTGATTCACAAGGGTAAGGAAAATCAGAACACAGTAATGTTTGGATTTGGAAAGACACAGGTCAAAATTGGCCTTTCTAAGAATCATTTCTGTGGAATGGTAAGAGATAAAAAGTTATGTGGAAAGACAGGAATGAATCTGACACAACTTTCCTATGTACTATGTTCCTATGTTTATGAATATACATACCACAGTGAATCTCACCATTGTGTACATCCACAAGAAATTTAAAAAAAAAAAAAAACTATGGGTGAATGGCAGAAAGATCAATAGAGAGAAGGGAGCAGTGGATGAGGAGAGAAAAGGGGAAGGAGAGGTAGGGTCTGAATTAGAAAAAGAGAGATTTCATGCTTGTATAATTATGTCATGTCGGATGCTGTTGTCATGTATAACTAAAAAGAACCAATAAAAAAAACAATTTTAAAAAGTTATATGGAGTTGTTAAGGGATGTATGGGAACTGTGAGAATAGAAATAAGAATAGGCTGGTATATACAGAAAAATTCTGCACATGTAAGAGTTCTGTGGCAGGGAGCAGAGAAATAAGGTACAATGTTAGAGAGGGAAATAGAAGTCCGTGGAAGATTTCTTCAATATGGGTTTTATTTAGGCATATTTGTATGACAATAGGAATAAGTCACTAAACAGAAAAAAAAAAAATGGATTATCCAGATGCTTAGGATACAGTCACAGAAGTGTAGCCCACGAAAAGGAAGATAAGGCACACAGTACTGCTGAAAGGGTAGAATCAGATGTTTTATTCCCGAAGTAGCATCCCCCTAGTATTCAAGCAGACCTTGCACCCATAGTAGAATGACAATGGTAATAATGGCAACAAGTGACTTTGAGCACTTACACGCCAGGCGGTGTTCTAAGCACTGCCTACGTATTATTTCATTTAACACTCAGGAAATCTCTATCAGAGATACAATTATTATTTTCATTTTATGTATAATTGGTGTGCTTGATGAAGAAAAACAAAACAATCCAACAGAATTAAAAACAAACTTATAGCCCAAGGAAATTTTCCAAAAATAAATGAAGACTTGAATCTACAGACTGAAAAGGAATACCAAATATCTGGAAAGATTAACCCAGCACAATCAAATCTGGGGAATATCTTAGAAAAAGTAGGAGACTTCAAAGAAAAAAGTTCTCGCATTCTGTAGACAAAAGAATTAGAATGACATCCACAATATATACAATAAGATGGTAGAATAAATCTAACATAATTTTCCTATATACACATTAGAAAATACCTAAGTGAACAGGTGCCCAACCACAATAACGGGGTCCTAATTAGAATAAGATATATTCTGTGCTTATATAATTTTATCAAAATGGATTCTACTATCATATACAATTAAAAAGAACCAATTTAAAAAAGACAATGGGGCAACATTTTTTAAGAACTTAATGAAAATGTGAACCAAGGTTTTCTGTGCTGTCAAGTGTTCCTGTATTTTAAGGTCAAGACTAGGGGGAGGAAAAAAAAAAGTTTTAAACATATAAGAACTTAGAAATTCACTGCTCCCAAGTCTTTCTTGAGGAATCCATAAGAGCTTCATTCAATCAAGAAATGACTAAGTTACCTCCATAAAGAAGCTCATGACATTTTCTGATATATAATTGTAGATCAAAGACTAATTCGAAGATGAGAACAAGAGTGAAAGATTAATGCTTGAATGTTACAAATTGTGACACAATGGAAATATCACAGCAAAAAGTGAGAAGAAAATGGAAAAAGAAAGAGGAAAATAGAATAAACTCATCAATTCTGCAATAGGCAATACTGATATGCCATTAATAACTAACAAATTGTATACTAAAGCATTAAATAATAGAACAGGGAAGGAAAGTCATTTTTAAACATATAAATATTAGAGGAATAATAATGGGCTACAAGGGATGGTGGGGTATGACACTTCTCTCAGTAAATGTTATTTTTCCTTTTGAGATACTGGGGATTGAACCTCGGGGCTCTCTATCACTGAGCCACATCCCCAACCCTTTTTATTTTTTCATTTTGAGACAGGGTCTTGCTAAATTACCCAGGCTGGTTGCAATTCTGTTCCAGCCTCTCAAGCTGCTGGGATTACAAGCATGTGCCACCGTGGTTGGCTGAGTACACATTTTTCTATGTAGTTTTGAACTACAGAACTGTATTACTATTTTGCAGAGTTTAAAAAAAGAATCAAATCAAGGACAGTGGAACGCAATGTGGAACACAGACAAAAGCAAACAAACCTAACTACATGAAAGGAATGACTAATGACCACATTGAAGGAGCAGAGAAAAAAATGCCATGAACATTTTCATATGAAGTAACTTCCCACAAGGTATTTATTAAGCAACCAAAGGAAAAATACTAGCTACAAGGAAGAACCCTGGCGATCCCAACTTTTGCAAACTAAGAACTTTAAGAAACAAGATTTTGACTCATATTGTAATGATAAAAACAAAAAGAACAGTATATAACGTTATCTTCTGGCTAGTGTATTTGTTTTTCTCAGGTGTATAGGTTATCAACTCCAAAACTACTTTATGTGCATTGAGTACATGTGAGAAAGCATGTATTTTATGAATGAAAACTGAGATCTCTCACTATCAAAGTACTTAAACATAAGAAAAGATGGAATGCTAAAATAAATACTGTTGTGTTGTACTGAAATTGGAAGTGTCCATCTGATATCTATTTTAAATACAGGTACATATAGATATAGATGCATGTGTAAAGACATATATTCACTAGCTCTGTTCACTGAGAAGATCTAGAAATGATGATCTTCCAGTACCAAAGGAAACAACTGGCACTTAGATTTGAGTTTCTAAATATCATTCATTCTCCAATTCCAATCATGGCTCCTTAAGAAATGGCTGATAGGGGAAAGTACAAGATTCCCAAATGTTTTGTATTGCTAGAAAGTAAGGAAGTATGCAAAAAAAAAAATATATGGAAGCATGTCAAAGGCACAGAAACACCAGCCTGCAGGGACTCACTGGTAAAACCTGGGACACGCTAAGCATCAAAATAAACAATGACAGTAATAGATTTATATCCCTACAATAAAATGGAATCCAGGTATCCAGTGATATAAATAAATAAATGTGGAAAAGGAGAAAGTTCTTTCTTAAAATTCCAACAAATAAATGGAGGAGGAAAGGTCAAAACAGAAAAATATTTGGCAAACACCACTGTAATAATCATTGCAGGCAAGAATTATCACTGAGCCGGGCATGATGGTGCATGCCTATAATCCCAGACACTCTGAAGGCTGAGGCAGGAGACTGCAAATCTAAGACCAGTCTCAGCAATTTAGTGAGGTGCTAAACCCTGTCTCAAAATTTTTTTTTAATTTTTTTAAAAGATTGGGGATGTGGCTCAGTGGTTAAGCACACTTAGGTTCAATACCCAGTACCAAAAATTAATTAATTCATTAAAAATTAGATTTTAAAAAAAAATTTTTAAATATAAAAAATAAAATAAAATACTGCCAGACATAGTGGCACACATCTATAATCCCAATGACTCAGGAGGCTGAGGCAGGAGAATTTCAAGTTAGAGGCCAGCCTAAGCAACTTAGCAAGACCCTGTCTCAAAATTTAAAAAAATAAAAAGGGCTGTGGGTGTAGCTCAGTGGTAAAGCACCTCTTCATTCAATTCCCAGTACCAGAAAGAAAGAAAGAAAAAAGAAAAAAGATTGTCAATATAAAACAAAGAAATAAAATGTTCCCATGAGCTCAAAGTATCCCTCCACATGATACTTATTCAAAACAAAAAGAAAAACAGTAACTTTACAAAGGAGATCCCTTGCAGACAACACTAAAGTCAGGTGGTCAAAGTTAGTAACACCAGTAATGCAAGATATTCACATCAGGTTCTCCCTGTGATGTACTGGCAAGGACACACTATTATTTCTGTAGTATTTTTGACAAAAAACCTGAATTTAATCAAGGTCAGGTTTGAGACACTCTACAAAACAACTTTCCAAAACCTATAAGATCATAAAAAACAAAGATGTATGATATGTCAAAATTCAACTGCCATGTACAAATAAAAGAACAAACTTTAAAAAGTGATTATTAAAAAAAAGGAAAAACTAAGGACCTGTCCAAATTAAAGGAAACATGAAAATGACATACAAAAGTTCATTCTGGATTGGTTATTAGAATAGAGAAAGAGGTCATTAGTAGGCAATTGGAGAAATGTAAATAGTTTTTAGGTTAGATAATATTCTTGTATTAATTTCCTGATTTCAAAAATTATACTGCAGTTATGCAAAGTATTAATATTTGGGGAATCAGAATGATGTGCAAACAGAAATTTTGGACTTTGTACTATTTTTGGAACTGTTTTGTAAGTCTAAAATAATTTAAACTAAAAAGCTGTATAAAAATTACCCAAAGCCACAAGTAAATGGCACAGTTGGGGATAATGTGGTTCCAGAATGCATGGCACCATGCTCCACTGCATCCTAGGACCATTCAACAGTATTAAGGACTACCTCGGGTATAAGAACTGCTTTTAAAATGCATAATCCATTTGACTTGGAGATACATTAATATCATCATCATTATCAAAATCATCATCTTCATTAGGCAGAAAACGGTTAGGAAATATTTCTAACATTATACATCTAACAGGTAGTTAAGACTACAAAGTTAAATGCTAGTCTGACCCCAAAGCCAATGATTTCATATTCTTAATGTCCTAAGGAAAAAGGAATATGAAGAAATCAAGAGGGAAAGGGTTTGTGGTTCAATAGTAGAGCACTTTCCTGATATGTGTGGGGAACTGGGCTCGATGCTCATCATCACATATAAATAAATGAATAAAATAAAGATCTATCAACATCTAAAATACACACACACACACACACACACACACACACAAGTTTTGGGTTTTGTTTTGTCTTGTTTTGTCTTGTTTGGCGGTGCTGGAGATTGAACCCAGGGCCTTGGGCTTCCAAGGCAAACACTCTATGAACTGAGCTATATCCCCAGCCCCTAAGAATATATTTAAAAAAAGAAAGAGAGAGAGAGAAATCAAGAGATCCTCAAAAACTAAAGAACGATTGTCAAAATTGAAAAATTCATTATAGAATTAGAGGTCAAGAACACATGTCAAATTAAAATAATAATGTAGCTAAAAAGAGAAGAGATAAGCAACACAGTAGTCCCTCTATACATTACTGTTTTGCTTTCTACAGTTTCAGTTACCTGGGGTCTACCTCAATTTATAGTGAATGGAAAATTCTAGAAATTAAAAAAATCCATATGTTTTGAATTGTGCAACATTCTGAGTAGTGTGGTGAAATCTCAGGCTATTCTGCTTCATTCTGTTCTGGGTGTGAATCATTCCTTTGTATCCACGAATATGCCAGAACCCTTTAGTCATTTAGAAGCCACTGTCCTGTTCAACAACTGTAACTTTCCAGCAATGCTTGTGTTCAAGTATCCCTTATTTTACTTAATAATGGCCCCTAATGGCAAATCTAGTGTTATAGATAATTCAGATATACCAAAGAGAAACTGTAAAGTACTTCCTTTAAGTGACAGAGTGAAAGTTCTCAGGAAAGAAAAAAAAAATCATGAAGAAGGGAAAAGAAATATATGCTAGTGTTGCTGTTACATCTCAAACTGCAAAAGTTACAGCCACAGTGCATAAGGGCTTAGTTAAGATGGAAGAGGCATTAAATTTGTGTATGCACAGGGAAAAACAAAACACACACACACACACACACAGCATAGAAAGGGTCTGGTACTATACAAGATTTTAGGAATTTATTAGGGGTCTTGGAATGTATACCCCATGGGTAAAGAAGGTCTACTGGATAAAAATAAGTCCATCAATTATTCTTCAGTAAAGCTGGGGAGGAAGAGAAACCCAGCAGGTACAGGAATAGTAAGATTTCCAGAAAGAGATAGGAAAAAATAGAAAGAGGACATTAGCTAAGATATATTATCAAAGAAAATTCCCCAGAGCTCAGAGAATCAGGAGTATATAAATTGAAAGGATCTACTAGTGCTGAACAGAAGTGAAAAAGGACCCAAACATAGACACATCCAACAATGTGAAATTTTAGACCCCAGGGATTAAAAAGGAGAATCTTACTGAAAAAAACAAACAAACAAAAAAAAAAAGGACACAAAACTAAAGCAGGTCACCTATAAAAGAATAAGAATCAGGCCAGGCACAGTGGTATACACCTTCTCAGGAGGCTGAGGCAGGAGGATCATAAGCTTGAAGACAACCTTGGCAACTTAGTAAGACCCTGAATCAAAATAAAAAATTAAAAGGGCTGGATGTAGCTCAGTGGTAGAGAACCCCTGTATTCAAACCCCAGTACCCCTCCCCTCAAAAAAAGAATTTAAATCAGATTAAGATTTCCCTCAGCAAAATTAGATAATTAAAACACACACACACACACACACACACACACACACACACACGGAGTAGCCTTTAACATTCCAAGGAAAATAATTCTTAATGTAGAACTGAACTGTCAAATACAAAGGCACAATGCAAACATTTTTTTAGAAATACAAGATTTCAGATAAAATTTACTTTCCATTCCTCCTCCATTTTATTGAAGAGAGGTATGCTGCAATATACATTTATGTTTATTCTTTCTTCCTTCACATCATGTGAAGATGTACTCCAACAAAACACAATTAAAAAGAAAAACAATAAAACAGGTATAATGAGAAAATAGTGGCCCATCCCAAAGATCAATAAAGGGATGTACAAAATTGACAACTGTGCGGCAAACTCACAGGGCTGCCCATTGAAAAAAATGGGAGCAAGAAAACAGAGGCAGCTAGGATAAAGGGAGATTCCATGCAAAAGATATCATAATTGGGAATTCTGAGGTGGGGAGAAGGAAAAGAGTATATGATAAACATAATGTAAGAAAAAGAGAGGAAAGAGGTAAAACAACTAAAAACTCCAGGAAATACAAAAGGCTACCCAAAGAATCACCATTCCAAATTAGAACAGGAAATCAATAGTATTCATGAAGTGGGCTATAAACAACAAAAAGAAAGGTTAAGAAGCTAGTACTGTTTTCTTAAAGGCATAAGATCTTCTCACCATTTTTTTTTTAAAAAAAATATCAGAAGCTCAAGGAAAAACAGAAAGCTATTTCAAAGCTATACTCCACATATGAATTAAACTAAAATGACTTTAAGCAATTGTGACATTCAAGAAGGCGTTATGCATGTGGACATCTCTTTTGAGTACCATGGTATCATGAAACTGGAAAAACAGGGAAGGAAACAGCTCTGCAGTGAACACTATTTCCTTACTCATAATAATGCAAAATCCAAATATCATTTTTTTAACAACTGGAACCAACCTGCTAAAAGAACACGGAAATTTTAA
This sequence comes from Sciurus carolinensis, assembly GCF_902686445.1. Taxonomy (NCBI): domain Eukaryota; kingdom Metazoa; phylum Chordata; class Mammalia; order Rodentia; family Sciuridae; genus Sciurus; species Sciurus carolinensis. The sequence goes on from NC_062221.1 coordinate 49,561,739, forward strand.
TTTAATTACAAACTAGTCCAAAATGTGATCAGTCTTCATTACGTCTAAGTGAAATCAGAGCCAACCCAAGGTGAGAGGCAGAAGGAAGAACAGAATGGAGAAAAAGAACGAAAAGATAGGGAATGTGTGGAGAAGGGAAAACAGGTAATTACTGCTTTTCATTATAAACCCTTTGTTCCACAGACAATATTTTGAATAGAAATACTTTTTTTTTTTATTCAAGGGGAAAATTGTTATGAGTGGCAAATGCTACCAAGAGTTCAAGTGATAAACTGCTAGATTTTGGCCTGTAGGACCACAGATGACTTCAGATCACTTCAGGGGCATATTGTAAAGCACACCAGAGAGTACTGTACTGGGGAATGAATGGGAAATAAAGACCTGAAAGAACAGTTACATCTGGCAAAACTTTAAGGAAAAGGAGAAGAGGAAAAGTTTACTAACAAGAGGGATTAAAAGTAAAGGGAAAGTCAGCACTGCCATTTTAATTTACATGGAAGAGATTTGGGAATGGTTTTAATTTGTGGTGAAGAGGTGATGAAATCCAGAGGAGAGAGTAAGAAATCAAACTTGGACAAAAGAGGGGATATCTATTTGTTTTAGTCAGCATTTTCACTGCTGTGACTAAAAGAACCCAACCAGAACAACTGTAGCAAAGGAAAAATTTGAGGGCTCATGGTTTCAGAGGTCTCAATCCATAGACAGCTGGCTTTATTCCTCAGGTCTCCAAGTGAGGCAGAACAACATGGCAGAAGAATGGGGCAGAGAGAAGCAGCTCACATGATGATCAGAAAGCAGAAAAAGAGAGATCCAAATATATACCCCAAAGCCACGCCCCCAAAGCACCACCTCCTCCAGCCACATCCCACCTGCCTTCAGTTACCACTCAATAAATCCCATCAGGTGATTAATTCACTGGTTGGGTTAAGGCTCTCATAACCTAATCATTTCTTCTCTGAACCTTCTTGCATGGTCTCATAGGTGAGCTTTTGCAGGACACCTCACATCCAAATGGTAACACTCTTCTGAAATAAGAAGAAATGGGATGGGGTAGACTCTGAAGGTGAGGCAGAAAACTGCTAAACTCCAACAGGTGAACAAACAAAGGAGCGCTTCAATCCCTAACAGGACCACAGCCAGGGCTGGAAGAGCTTACAGAACTGATCATTCGGACCACAATACAACAGAATCAATGACGACTTACTGTTAGACATGTGAGGGTTCAGAAAATTTTACTTTATATTACGCCCTCATTTTATTTGAGAGAGAGATATGTTGCAATATACATTTATGATTCTTTTCTTCCTTCAAGTAATGTGGAAATGTACTTCAACAAAACAAAGTAAATGGACTAAGCTTGGAGGCCACTGGTATGGTTGAAAATCCTTTTACATTTGAGAGTCATTGTATATTACCTCATCTGGTGGTTAGATTATTTCTTTAAGGTAACCTAGTATCTGGCTCCAGAGAATCTCTGGAGAATGACCAAGGAGGACAGGTTTTACTTGTTGATACAAAGTCCTACAGGAAGTTCGTATCAAGGTCGTGCCTTCACCTTTTACATCCTTCTAAAACCACAAGATGAAGTGAATTTTCATACCTTTGAGACTAAAACACTCTAAACAAGAAGAATCCATTTCAATCAACCAGTATTTATTAATATAAAATACACAATTCTCACAATACTGAAAGGGAAATGCAATTACCCCTACTTTACAGATTTTGAATAGAGATTAAATATCTTGCCTAAAGTATCTGAGCCCAGGTTCCAGTCCAAATCTGTCAGATTTCAAAGCATATATGCCACCTGGACTTTGTACAACAAATGTGAAGTACATTTTGATCATTCTCAGTTCACTGCAAACTCCTTTAGATGGGGGAATTATTTTTTATAATTCTTACAATTTTTTCCTTTATTTCCTTTATTTCCTTTTTAATTAGAACATTATAGTTAAACATAGTAGCTGGGTTCATCCCAATAAAATCATACATGCATGAAATCTGACCCACGCAATTTCAGTCCCTTTCCTCCCTCCTCCTCCTCCCCTAACCACCACCCCATCACACTCCACTGATCTGCCCCTTGCTTATTGTAGGGGAGAAATTTGAAAACATCAAAGTCAGCTGAGATTAGTTACTGATCATGCCATCCAAACTGGGCAATTCATGTTGCAACATATATGCCAAAATCAGCACTTTAAATTTTGGGAAAAATTCAGTTGCATTCTTTACATTGTGAATTAAGACCACTACATTCAGCATCATAATTCTACAACCACTTTTTTACCCATGTCCTGTCTTTCTAATGAATCTAGATAGTACAACAGTTTGTTATCTGATACTAGGTCTTACAAATAGAAATTTTTTTTTCTCTTCCCACATTTTTTTATTGGTGTATTATAGTTGTACATAATGATGGGCTATGTTGTGAAATGTATGTTTATGACAAATTTTAGAAATGTACTTTGAGTACTTCTTTTTCAGTGGATATGCAAATGAGCAGACAAATCAGTGTCTGTCTTTCAACTGTGGATGCCTGAGGAAATGTTATCCCTGTTTTTTGCTTTTTTATTTCTGTTAATAACCTCCCATCTTAAAGCAGCTCTTCCTCTGGGTATTTATGCTAATGAAACAGTGTTAGATTATTCCATGCCAGGCTTGCCCTAAGTAACCTGAAGCATGCAGACAGATTTTAATAAAATGAAGACATGTTTCTCCTCCAAAAACTTGATTTTAAATTAAATTGTAATCAAAGTCATAATTTTGAGACTGCAAAATTAGATAACCTCATTAAAAATAAAACAAAAATTGAAGATGTTTTCAAAGTTTAAAAAGTTCTGGGAATAAAAATATATGTGTGATGATATACCCAGCTCACTGATGAGGTAGTACCAGTTTGGGACATGGGATGTCAGGGGAAAACGGTAGTGAGTTTAAAGGGGAGTATTTATGGAGGAGTTTCCGCAGTGCACCCTGGATTATGGGAATGGGATGTAGTAACACCGGTTGTTTACAATAGCTATGGCAATTTGAAACTTTGGGATTTCAATAATGGTATTAACTGACTAAAAAGTTTGGGTAATACAATCACAGTGATTCATCACTTCACATGGAAGTGTTTCTGGCTCATGAACAGGTTGCTAGTGACCAATTTTATCTTGCACATAACTAACATTTATGATCGCTTTATATTAAAATTACAAAGCAGGTTTTTTAGCCTTCAAATAAAATTTTATGTCCACTATCTCACTGAATCCTAAACCACTCTGTTCTGTAATTCTGTAATCATTGTCACTTTGCCTATTCCTGGGGCTTCCTAAGTCTTATTCATCGGTCTTACCCTCCTTATTACTGTCTACTTCTGCAGTCCTTGATGCATCCACCTCTGGGGCTCACCTTCCATGGCTGCCTTCCTGTTGGTTAGCCCACCTCCAGGTTATGCTCATGCTCTGATTGTTTCTGATTCTGATCTACTGTAGGAGTCAGAGTCCCTCATCCAGACCAATTCTATCAAATGGAAATCCAGATTTCACTTCTAGGATTAGCTTTCTTCCATGGTACTCTAATGAAACTGCTCTGTACTTTTATACATAAACTTCTTTACCTTGATTTCTCTATTTAAAAACAAAAAGAATCCTTCTCCTTTAAAGTTTACTTGCCTCTTCTTTTTTTCCTCTATGTTTACCCTGTGGTTTGGTTGATTGAATTGTCAAGTCATTCTGCCCCTCTAACTTTTCCACTTAAAAATTCTGATTATTGAATTTATCCAATTTTACTTCCCTTATTTTCCAGTTTTTTTACTCACTGCATAACTGAGGGAAATAAAAAAATTAAAAAGCACAATCATATATATTATCTAATAAAAAACTTAGAGCAAACCCACAAAACATGTACATTTTTAAAAAGTTGACTATTTCTTATCTGGTTTAAGCTTTATAATCCAGTAATCTGGCATCAAGCTGAATTCTTTCTATGCATAACCCAAAGCATCCATCACTGTCTATAGAATCACAAAATTATGCTGGGAGAACAAGGATAAGAGGTATGTGTGCATAATCCATGTATTCACATACTAAAATTACATATTGCCCAAGAGTTTTCCTTCATCAAAGTAAACTACTATTTCTTAAAAGGTAATTATCTGTATGACACAAAGTATGTTAGCTCCCATTAATGATTTATTAAGGGTTTTACATAATCCAAAACCAAAACTTTAGAATTCAGGCTTGATTTTTCAAAGTGAATCTCAGAGAAGAAGAAAGTTAACACAGAATCTTGAATTTGTGATTAGTCATTCTAACAGTGCCTTGACAGGCAAAGAAAGACCCTGTATCAAACCTACGGTGTTAGGAAGTGATACACCAAGGGGGTAAGAGCAGAGATTGAGGAAAAGAAAATGTAAAATAAGACTGGAAGAGGCCTTTATGAACCAATGATGACAAGAACCAAGATCTGAGAGAGATAATCAACTCAGCTCTGCTCCTAAGGGCAAAACAAACCAAAACAATGGGAGCTCCAGGGCGGCAACATATCATGCCTCTCCTTAAGTCCCCAAAAAACAATTAATCATCAGAATACTTCTGGTGCACAATTACAAAGCGAACAAAAGATTTACACAGCAAATCAAAAGTCAAATCAGATAAAGTTATACTATGCAGTAGAAGAAATACCTTTGTCACAGTCAGCTTTCTACCAAGCTGTCTAACTGTTGGAGACATTTATGGAGACAACAGATAGTCAGATCAATGATGGCCCAGAAGATACTCCCCACTCAGTGGGTTTGGCCTAGAAAAACTTCACTTTTCTCCAGAAAAGGAAATGATACAATTTCATACAGTCAATAATCTAGAATAAAAATAAATACCATACCCTCTCTTTCTAGTAAAAATTTAATCTTCCACTTGCTCTTAGATAATGGTACCCTTTAAAATCCACTATCCATTCTCCAAGGAGGTAAAAGCTTTAAATCCTAAGTATCAGTTCACACTAATGAGAATCAAAGACAGGGCTCACTACTCAAATGTCATTTTATATTCACTAAAAAGATATGTGTGTTTTCCTTAGCAGTGATGCGTTATGCAGGAAGAACTAGAAGTCAAAAATGGAAAAAAAGAGAATAATACCTCCAACTCATGCACACTGAATTCACTTCTAAACAATTTTTCACTGAATTGAGTTTGGTACATGTTTTAAATACCTGTTCTCCTTAGAACCACAGGTTCAAACACCAGCATAAAGGTTTACATTTGCTCACATAGACTGGTCAACTACTATATGCCACTTAGTGTAAGCAGCTGAGAAACACTGTATGAAAAAATGATACTTACATTTATATAGGAACATTAAGCTATTAGTCAAACAAATAAATACTCAGTTGTTCTCTAAGCCATCTTGATTTTCCAGGCAAAGTCAGTCATATGTGGAAAAGCAACTGCTAAATAGCAGAGCCTGAATAACTGAGTTTCCTTACCTGATAATGAGCCTGAGCTTGCTGTGCTGAGTTCAGGGTGACATTACAGAGTTTGCAGTACAGGGGTTTACATAGCTCCTCCAGGGCAGAGTCTTGCTCCCCTCCCTTAGGTAATTCTTCTTCCCCAGCCAGAGGCAAAGATGCCTCTTGCCCAAAAGACTTCTGTGGTGGAAGCTGCAAGGTTCCTGTAGACCTGGTGGCCACTGACATAGGAGGAGAGGATGAAGGTCGCTTAGGTGGAGGAAGCCCGGCCTGTTGCAGGAGGATCATTGGGTAGGAAAACTGTGGGCATAATCCAGTAGGCAATAAGAAGTTGAGTCTTCAAATCTGAATTGACAGCAAAAACAAACAAACAAGCAAACAAAAATAGTTAAAAATGAGACCTCAACAAGACCTATAAATGACATCATCATCTGACTCTTTTCTCTACTTCTCCAAAACTCATCTTTGGGACTTTTCTCCTTTTGTCTCATTTAGCAAACTTTCTCTGCCTGTTAATTCACATTGACATGATGCTCTTCCATTGAGAATGGTTCTATAGATTTGGCTTTATTTTCCTTGGCCCAGCTCCAACTGCTGTCCCTCTAGCCCATGAACATTAATAGCACTGCATCCATGGCTAATTAAATCTAAAAGTCACATGGCTGAAATGGACATCAAAGGTCACCTCGTCCAGAGCCCTTCCCTCAGGCACACTTAAGCACTCTAGATGACAATTATGCATAGTCAAAAAGAAAAAGAAAAAAAAAAACAGCTAAGAATCTTGGAAAATATCTCTTTTCCAACTAAATTATGTAAAGAATAAAAAAAAAAGAGTATCACCTCCAAGAATCTTTAAAGTACTTCCACAACTAGCTAAAATACCAAAAAGCTGTAGGAATAACCCAGAATTAAAATGTGACAGTAATAAATAGAAATTGTGCCTGCTAGCCAGCCTAAGTAGTGGATGCCTGTAATCCCAACAACTGGGGAAGCTGAGGTAGGTGGATCACAAAATCAAAGCCAGCCTAGCAACTTCAAGGTCCTAAGCAACTTAGCAAGACTCTGTCTCAAAATAAAAATTGAAAGGGCTGGGGATGTCGTTAAGCACCTGGGTTGAATCTCCAGTACTAAAAAGAAAAAGAAAGTGTTTCTTCTGACCAACCAGCAATATTTAAGTAGTTGAGCCAATAAGTCTTTAGAGCAGAGGCTGAAACAGACAGCCTGTGGGCCACACAGAGTCATTTTGTTTTGCTTTCATTTTTAAAATCGAATTAGTTGTCAATACTTAAAAATCAAGAGATCTGTGGTTTCATGTGATAAGAGGATGATCTGGCAACACTGGCCCTGTATTCCTCCATGGGAAATAATTAGCGAGTCAGTACTCAAAGGACTGTCCCCAATAGCCAGGCCTGCCTTCTCTAGGACACATCAGTCGCCACTGGGACTGTACCCTTTAGGGCCTCAAGTTTATGACCCCACCTCATATAGCCTTAGAAGATATTCATTAGTCCCTTGTAAAATGAAAATATTTTCTCTCAATCACAAGGTAAATTATGTGCACAACATAAGGTACCCACATTGGTAAATGTCCAACGGAGTAATGAGTCACACTATCACAAGCTCCATCATAATTTCAGTTTCTTAGTCTTCAGGCTATCCCCCTCCATTTACTAAAGAACTGATAATCTTTATTTCCCTTAGAAAAGACCCAAAATGTTCCACTTTCTCTTCACCCTTTATCCATGATTTCTCCTGCCTCCCACCCAGATAGTATCTTAATTTTGAGTATCTCAAAATGAATTACGGGTACACCCTTTGAGTTCCCAAGATTCTAATTAACCCAAATTAGAATCCTTATTTCAAAATCTACAATTCCCTTCACTCTCAATACTATTAAAACTTCTTTTTTTGGTCAATAGAATATAGCTATTTTTAGCTGCTGGAATTTTCCATCGGGATGGAAATGTGTATGTATGGCAGTATAGATGTACTAAAATGAATCAAGTTAAGTTTTGAAAAGTTAAAAGAGTATATTTAGCCAAATGCAATAAATGCACAGCAAAGAGAAATTGCAATCAAGTAACAAATTTTATACAAATAAACTCAAGGTCTTGGAGCAAGAGAGGAAATCACTGTAAATAGGAACTAATGTGGCAAAGGACAAAAATGCAAAAATCATAGAATTTAACAATACTTTTAATGATATAATACTTAGAAAAGTGATACTATCATTTGACTCTCAAACAGGAGTATGCTGCCCATATCTCTGGGAACAAAAAGAAAAGCTATACAGATTTAAAACATTTAAAACATCAGGTTCTATATAATGGTGTTATTTCTCTCAGTTAAATCAAGCAAATTTATTCAAAAAGCAAAGACGGATATGGATATTTCTGAAAGGGAAACAAAGAGACAATGATCAGCTTTTAAAAGTTTGACGACCTAATTATAATAATTGATCATGCTAAAGGCTACCCAGCCAACCTGTATAGTCATACTGATGCCAAATTGCCACAAACATGCTGCTGGGTCCTAAGAGAAAAGATAGAGGAGGGTGTCAAACATTAGATAAAGAAAATCTGCAATACAAACAGAAAACCAAATGCTACCAATTGTTGAGACATGTCTGGACTTGTTTTATGAAAGCTCACTCCCACTGGAGGAAATTCTAGTATGTGTCTCCCCCAGTGTTACCTACAGGTTTCCATCAAAATAAAGACCCTTCAAGGCACAAAGGTACAAAAAGATTCCTTCCGGAAGAGAGGAATTAAAGAAAATACTCTTGCCAAGTACAGACTTACCTGCAATTGCATTTTTTAAATCATGTCTAAAGAGTATAGCTAGCTATTCCAAAATTACTTCTTCTGTTATATTTAACAATCAACATAAAATCAACTCCCCTGAAAGATCTACATGTGACAATTACAAGAAGTATTACTGCATTTGCAAACAAAAATTGGCAAAAACTGTCAATCTAAAATAAATAAAACCAAGCCTTTGGTGAATGCGCAAATGGTGGAATACAAAGACCCAAAACAAATGTGACTCAGATCCGTTCCACTGTTGCATTGGTTTAAAAGAAACTAATCTTAAGACTGATATAAATAGCTATTCCTCAGATCTTAAAAAACATTCAATTTGATGCTTGCAGTAGCATAAACGAAGGATTCATGGTGGTTTATGCCTTAGTTGGCAAAGGTGTTGAGAGGACACTAAAGAAAATCAAAGCTCCACAATATATACCAGTTTAAAGAAAACGAATTATCGTAGCACACTGAGTTTTCATGATTGGACTGAGGCCTACTCTTCACGTACTGTATTGAACTCAATCGCTTTCTCATTTGGAGAAATCCACAGAAGAAAGAGAACAGAATACTGAAACAGGTTTCTGGCATCTCAAGAAACTGGGGAAAACTGTCACTGGGTATTCTGGACCCAAGGGAAAGACAGGCAGCATTACTCAGAGGTCATCAGAACGCAGTAATAAGAATACAAGCGAGAAAACCAGAAAAACGATAGCTGAGGCAAGATATAGCATATAAGCAAGACCCGAAAGAACGCAGCGCACTGGGGGAAAGAGGCCTTGGTGAACGGGCCAGTGTTTTCCAGTCTCAGCTATGACGGTTCCGAATCCTAGGGAACCAAAGCCACAGATACCTCAGCATCGCCCACATACACCTTACATTCCTGAGATGTGCATGCACACACACGAACACACACACACACCTCACCCCTCCATCCCCAAGGATGCCATCACGAAAGATGGAATCCCCCGACTCCCACCGGGTGGGGACAAGCGCAAGGGCCAAGGCAACTGCAACCACAAATGATCCAAAGAGTACACGTGAAATGCTCAAAACAAACAGAGAAATAAGAGCAGTCCAGGCACCGTCACGTGGAGGGCAGGTGGAAAGCAGCATCAGAAAGGGACTGCTAGTCTCTGCGCTCTGGGCTCGTCCTAAACGCCCCGAGGTTCCCCGTCACCCGCACTTACCGGAACCCCCGGGACGCGCCGGCAGTCTCGGCGCCGCGTCCGTCCGGGACGCCCGCCGCCGCCCGCCCTGCGCGCCCGGCCCGGCCCGGCTCTACCCCGCCTCTCTTCCGAGCAACTTTCTCCGCTCCCGGCCGCCTAGCCCCCACCGCAGCAGAAGGCTGACTGTCAAAAGTCAGTCCAACCCTACCCACAGGGAAACAGCTGCAGGAAGTGACTGCGGAACCGGGAGGCGGCGGAGGAGGAGACTGAGGGCGCCGGGTCGGCGTCGCAACTGCGCATGTGCCTGACGAAGCAGGCCTCGCGGCGGCGGCGGCGGCGACGGCGGCGGCGACCGCGACCGCGGCTCTGGTATCTCTGGCCACCGCCGGAGCGTGGGGCAGGTGCTTCAGCTGCAAGTGCAGGGGCTCCGGGCTGAGATGGTACAAGGAACAAAGGCATGAGTCAGAAAAAAGATGCATCACTGCCCATCTCTGCAGACGACTCCTAAGAGCTGTTCATCATGCACCTTGGAAAGTTGAACCCTGGGCAGAGCTTTTGCAATTTTCATCTCCTTTTACCAGAGCCAAACATTTTTCATCACAGTTCTCCCTCAGCCTGCTGGTGGCCGGCTAAAGCGACTGAGTGGAGCCCTCAAAATGCCCAGGACTCTGCTGCTGCAGAACCTTTAAACTACACCTCTCCGCACTTCCGCCCCACGATGGAGGAAGAAGGGCGCAACTACCCCACCGTGGCCTCCCATCGCTGGAGAACCCACACACCTACCCTCCCACTCCCCTGCACTAAAGTGAGCAAAACATCCTGGAGACGTTCTCCTGACCAACGGAGTTTCACCTACAAGGCAGGAAGAACCAGGAAAGAGACTGGCTAATGCCGGGATACCTCCTTCTCTTAGATTGTCAATTTGGACCTTCTCTTAGATTGTCAATTTGGACATCTTCAGAGTTGCCATTCTAAAATTCTAGATGAACTGAGGAGTTCCAGCCCTTAAATTCTATTTGTAATACTTTCAGCATACCAAGATTTGCTGGTTATTTTTTTAATCTGTGAACAACTAAACATAAATTTACAATTTTAAGAGTAGGGTCCGGTGGCATCAAATACATTGACATTACTATGTGACTGTTTTCATCATTAAAATGCCAAGGAGAGGGTGGGGCTGTAGCTCAGTGACAGAGTGCTTGCCTAGCAATATGTGAGGCACTGGGTTCAATCCTTAGCACCATACAGAAATAAAAGAATAAAATAAAGGCATGCTATCCGTCTCAACTACGAAATATTTTAAAAAATAAATAAATAAAATGCCAAGGAGATCTTAGTAGGATGTGACCTAGTATTAGGCAAGTTTCTGCTGAAAATCAAGGCTGTTTCTTTGGCAGAATTATGCCCTATCTAATACCAACAACAAATCAGCAATCATTTCATAAGTAAGGATGATTTTTTTAGCAAATATGCACAGCTAGTGTACAATGACCTTTTGGGACGAGTAATCCATCAGTTTTTTTTCCCAACTGTGTATGTACATATACTTTTATGTGTCAAATGTTTAAATGACCACCATTTTTAATGGTTTTTAAAATAGTACCATTTTTAAATGGTTTATAAAATAATAAATGCAGCTGAAATCCACTTGGCAGCACTTTTCTACCTGGCCTTAGCCATGTAGAACTACAGTCCACACTTTTGAGCTAGGATAATAACTGGGCCATGGCTTGCCTTTCCATTCTCACCTCCCACAGTTCCTTACCTTTACTCAAGGGTACCATCCATGCCACTAGTTTTCCCACCTCTATGATTTAACTTGATCTATATTTTGAGTACAAAATGTTTTTTCTTAATGCATTTCCAAATTCTACCTATCCTTCCAGGCCTCTTCCCATAGCACTTCCTCTACACACCTTGATGATACACAGTGTTTGTTGATGCCCATTTTAATTACTTAAAGAGATAGCTGATCTGCTCTGTAAAATCCCTGACTGCAGAAAGAATACGTGTCTTGGAGTTTTCAAGTATTAAATTCCATGGTTTTATGGATTTTTGTATGTCAAGATGAAAAATCTGAAAAGTTAACTGAGGGACCCCACCCTCTATCTCTGCATGCACACATACAATTCATGTTCTTTATCCCTGGTCTTATACTCCTCAGGCAGCTAAGGCATTTTCTTTCCTGTCTCAGAAGAAAGAAGGTGGCAATCCCAAGATGTTTGTTTTAATAGACATTTGAAGCTCATGTCAATAACAATAGTCTTGTAAGTCAGACCTGTGGTTTGGAATAACTGTACTTAAAAGAACTGAAAGAAAAAGAACTAGGCCACAAACAATGCATTCACCACTTTTACTGTAAAAAATGATATCTCAGTGGTTTCTGACTGCATGTGTTTATTTCTTGCTTATATATTATATTTTATGGGTCAGCTGAGGGTGTGCTCCATGGGTCTTCTTGTCCCATTCTGGAGAAGAATGCTTATGTGGGACTTGGACAATTCTCATGGCAGATGAGAAAATTGGAAGAGTGTTGCCGCCTGCAGCAACCAGACCGAGGGAAAGAATCGGAGGCGGACTGAGAATGAACAACTTCTTTATTTTTCTTTAGTGGTGCTTCCTTGCTTGCTTCCTTGCTTGCCTTTCTCCCCAAGTAGATGCCTTGGTGCCAACACCAGCTCCGCCCAGCGTGGCCACCCTGCCGGCCTCGAAGAGCAGGCAGTCGCTGCAGCCGCGTGCCTCCAGCAGCACGCTGCTCTTGCCTGTGGCCTCCAGGCATGCCAGCAGCCGCAGCCCTTTGCTCAGGGCCAGGAGGCTGCTGCGCCGGAGCCCGGCCCTTCTGGCCTGAGGGCGCGCAGCCCATAATGGCTCCTCATGCTCCCGCAACTTCCAGGAGTTAACTTTGCACAAACGCTCCCATGTGCTCCGTTGTCAGACACCTCACACACAAGGTTGCTGGGGCCGAGGCGCAAGGGGGGTGGGCAGTGCAGCGCATAAGGGCGGAGGAGGAGGCATCGGTCGCCAGCAGGTGGGCACGTCCTCCCGCGCACATGTGCGTAGAGTCTCCTCCCCAAACAGCCACAAGCATGCCTCTACATCTCCCCCTTTTTGTTTTAAAAGGTGAAGAGAAAACTTTAATGGGTGTGTTATACCTACATCTGGATCAACTGTGCCTGTCTTAGGCGTCCACATGTCTTACTGACATTCTTACCCATCATCGGATTACCAAGAAGCTTGATGTTATCATCTTGGCTCCTGTCTTAGGTTGATAAGTCAGTCACATGAGACTTTCCCGTCTTTGACTACCAGCCGTCCATTTGAGACAGCCAAGTCTGAGTAGAAGTTCCAGCTTCTAAGGCGGCAAGTGCATTTTTTACAATGATCTTATCCCTTTGTTGGCTTAGGCGCATCTTACACATGCAATAAAATGCTAACACAATGAACAACAGAAGTAATAAACAGAACCCCATAATGCCTGCCCATTTTTGACCCCATTGTACAATATCTTTAAAAAACATAATTATATCAGCAACAGAGGGTACCTTGACTTTAGTAGAATTTACTAAGATTGTTTGGGCTCATAGTGATCTGGTGAGATTATCAAACTGATAGTTCCAAGATCCATTAAGCATAGCACTAAGTTGTCTTGATAAATTGGCAGCCCTGCTATAATTATGGTATTGAACCCCTGTAAGACATAGTCCTGAATAATGTCCAAGACATCCTGATGCAGCAAGGTCCATCAAAATATCCACTTGTTCTTGGAGAAGATCAACACATTGGTTGAGTATGACTATACCAGAACGAAGATGTTGATTTATGGTTTCCTGTGTTTGAAGAGCCATGGTCACACTACCGGTAAGGTTGTTCAATGCGTCGAGACACCACAGGCAGGTCTTCCACATTGGCTAAAACTGGCATTGGGAGGTTCCTAGGAACTCAAACAACAATCATTAAAGGAAAACTAGTACTATTCCAACATCGAGTTAAAAAAAACATGAGGAGGGAGTGCACTCTAAAGTATGATCAATGGAGGAGGCATTAGAGACTGTAAGGATGAACGGTGACGTGACACATAGAGGGGTAGGCTTAAATGTAATCAGGGATGAGGATCTAGAAATATTAACACCTGTTTCAAACACTGTAGAGGTGTTATAATCATATAACCCATTAATAAATTGACCTCCTTGAAGTATACACAGAGCACTAATGTCTGTGCAAGCTCTTTCTCCGCACAATGACCAGGCATCAAAAGAATTGGCTGTATCTACCATTAAAGGATTTTGAAAAGAAAAATTATATCCAGAAAAGGAACTATTAGAGTAGGTACTAAATCTAGGAGCAAAGGTAAAAGATCCACCTACACAGACAGCTCTAGAGGAACCTTGACATCCAGACCACAAAAAAGGCCATGTAGGGGAAGACTCCCAGCAACGTGGGCCCCATCTAGGTACCAAGAGTTTGGTTGCCAAGTATGACACAGGGATGGGTAGAATCATTATTATAAGAAATGGAGAAACATAAACTACCAGAGAGTTGAAAAAGGCAATTAAGAAAAGGTGTAACCCTGCCCGAGCCTGATTTTCTCTAGCCTTAATGGGTTCAAGGTTTCCTTGTAAATTTTTGCCTAATCCTTTGCCTGGAACATACCCTTGTTTTTTCATTAACATCCAACCTTTGTCACTAGAGCCTATAGGCTCAGTGGTAAGATGTACTCCCAATTGCTGTAATACATCCTTTCCCCATAAGGTAACTGGCAAACAGGACAAAACGTAAGGCTGGAAGGTTCCTTGATGTCCCTCATCATCTTCCCATGGTGGTACAGAAGGCTGAATAGGATTTAGCTTTCTCCTACCTTTTTCCCTAGTTTTTCTTAAATTATCTGAGTAATTACTTTCTAAGTCACTACCACTCAATTCTCCTTACCTTGTTCTCCTTACCTTGTTCTCCTTATTTAACAGATTCTCGCTCTTGTACTTCTCCTGAGGCTTCTGCACTTTCAGCGACACTTTCCTGGACACTAGGTTTAGATGAAGTTAAACATTCCCAAGTTAATTGCGACATAGGAAACGTTCCTTTAGGAAGAGGAACCCCCTGTTTTTCTGTGGCTATTAGATCCCATTTATGAAGATCCCCTTGTGGCACCTTGAGCAGCCCTTCCTCTATAAACCTTGGGCTTACTTTTGCTACCTTTTAATACATCTTTTTTGACCTTAGTCCTTTGGGTTTTTTAAATTTCCGACCCCATTTCTTTTTACTATCCCTCACCCTTAAACCGCTTTGACCAGAGACTCCCGCGAGGTTCCTCAGTACTTACCCACTGTGCCAAATTCCCTGAACGGGCCACCACTTGTTGCCGCCTGCAGCAACGAGACCACAGGAAAGAATCGGAGGCGGACTGGGAATGAACAACTTCTTTATTTTTCTTTAGTGGTGCTTCCTTGCTTGCTTCCTTGCTTGCCTTTCTCCCCAAGTAGACGCCTTGGTGCCAACACCAGCTCCACCCAGCGTGGCCACTGTGCCGGCCTCGAAGAGCAGCCAGTCACTTCTCTCTCCCGGCCTCCAGGCACACCAGCAGCCGCAGCCTTTTGCTCAGGGCCATGGACACCGGCCACTGTGCGCGGGAGCCTGGCCGGTCTGGCCTGAGGGCGCACAGCCCGTAATGGCTCCTCGCACTCCTGCAACTTCCAGAAGTTAACTTTGTGCCAATGCTCCCGCGTGCTCCCTCTACCGATGCCTCATGCAGAGGTTGCTGGGGCCACGGCACAAGCGCAGCCGGGGGACCTTTCGCGTGTAAGGGTGGGGGAGGAGGCATCTCGCACCAGCAGCTGGGTCCTCCCGCGCCGGCTCGGTCTCCTTCCCAAACAGCCGCAAGTGTGCCTCTACAGAAGAGCGCATGGAAACTTGTGGAGCATCTTAAGGCTACTTTATCAATGGGTCATGACATTCTATTGACCAAAGCCTTTCATATGACTAAACCTCACATCAGTAAAAAGTCTATTTCTTCCATAGATAAATCACATGGCAGTGAGCATGGATTATAATCCTGCAGGGACAAGGTTGTGTGGTTAATTGTAAATAATAATACAGTCTGCCGCAAATACAGAGGCATTTGTGTATATCCCCAAGAAAGGCCTGGGGATATATATACAGCCATACACACACACAGTTCCTGAATTAGTTTTTTTAAAGTTGTGGAGAGAGAAACAATAGAATTTGGGAATATATTTGAAGATCTAAAGACAGAGGGTATCCGAGCTCTAGTCTCAGAGGGAATTTTAAGGGAACCAAGATTCCAAGGTTTCCCTTCAGTAAGCTAACAGGGCAGCAAGCTAGCACAAACTGGGCAGAAAGAGTCAGAGCGTTGCTCCCAACTTGTTCTTATTTTTAGTATCTATGACTTTAAAGACCATTCAAAGTTCCTACAGGAGGGCTGTAGAGGGTTAAAGAGCATACAGGTGAGAATGAAGGACAGACCTGAATGTACATACAGACCAGTGACCCAAAAGCAATGGAAAAAGACATACCAACTTTTAGGGCTGAAGTCAAGAGGTGTTTACATCTAACAGCCAGATACCTCCTCTGGCCACTTGCTTCCCCACTTCACCCTACTCTCTCCCAAATAATTTTGAAGCTGTCCTCAGAAAAACAAGAGGGAGGCAGATCATTCTGAAGAGATAACATTTTAGCCAAAAATTGTTTGAGGACAGAAGAGATTTGGGAGTAACATAGAGCTTTATGGGTATGTGGAATTAATCAAATTAAGATTTTCTCTCCTTAGGAAGAACAGGATTTCAACATTGAGACAATAATAACTTTAATTATTTTTTAAATTATTTTTGCACACTTGAGTTTTAATGTCCAGATATATTTGTATGGTCATACATTTAATTTAATAAATTTATGAATGAATGAAGAATTTCTATTTCCACTATTCTATAATAGGAATTACAGTGCCTAACAATTGTACTTCACAGGAAAACTGTCTCTTTAATGTAACTATTATGCGGGAAACTCTAAATTTATCAAGGGAAAACTCTCGTATTAAAACAAGGATAACTGCAGCTCAGATAGAACATCAATCTCCAGGACATATAAAGAACTCAAAAACCTTACCACCAAATAATAATAATAATAATAATAATAATAACCCAGTCAATAAATGGGCAAAGAAAATGAACAAGCATTTCACAAAAGAAGAAATATGATCAGTCAACAAATACATGAAAAATGTTCATCATCTCCAGCAATTAGAGAAATGCAAATTAAAACTACACTGAGATTTTTTTCTCACTCCAGTTCAAATGGCAATTATCAAGAATACAAGTAATAATAAATGTTGGCAAGGATGTGAGGGAAAAGGCACACTCATACATTGCTGGTGGGACTGCAAATTGGTGCAACCACTCTGGAGAGCAGTATGGACAGTCCTCAGAAAACTTGGAATGGAACCACCATTTGACTTAGTTATCCCACTTTATATCACTTATACCTAAAGGACTAAAATCAGCATACTATAGTGATGCAGTCACTTCAATATTCACAGCAGCTGAATTCACAATAGCTAAACAATGGAACCAACCTAGGTGCCTAGATAAATGGATAAAGAAAATGTGATACTTGGTATATATACACAATGGAATATTACTAAGTCATAAAGAAGAATGGAATTGTGGCATTTGCTGGTTAATGGATGGAACTGGAGACTATCATGCTAAGTAAAATAAACCAATCCCAAAACACCAAAGGTCAAATGTTCTCTCTGATATGCAGATGCTAACACACAATAAGAATAGAAGTTCACTGGATTAGACAAAGGAGAATTAAGGCAAGAGAGGTGGGACAGGAATAAGAAAGATAGTAGAATGAAGCAGACATTACTTTCCTATGTTCATATATGAATTCATGACCAGTGTAACTCCACATGATGTACAACCACAAGAATGGGAAGTTATGCTCCATGCATGTATAAAATGTCAAAATGCATTATACTGTCTTGTATAACTAAAAAAGAATTTTAAAAAATCAAAAAAGTAAAACAAGGATAGGTATTTTTCATTATGCTAGATCCCACACTGAGAAAATCTGTATTTTGTGTTATTTACTGAGAAGATAGTTCTAACATATTTTTGGTGGCATGATTTAAGTTGAATCTAAACCAGGAATCACCATTCTGTATCCCGATCAGAAGAGGAGAAACACTCACCAGCCTGCAAGGACTGATGCACTTTATCAAGTCTGTCTCCCCTCTTGTATGGAATTGGCATCATCCTTTGAGATACCACACATCTTTACTCCCATATTCAAAACATAGCGTATCATATCATGTCTTCCAGTTCTACTTTTTTCTTTAAAACATCAGAGAAAAACTCCAAAATTCTTTGTCTCTGCTTTTCAACACAATCCTTCTTTCACAATCAGAGCAGTACAATACACAAAAATCTCAAATCAAGCAAAATAACGTCTCAGATGTCTTAATAATATTTTTACTAAAAATAAAATATAAAGAGATAATGGAAAGATTGCCACAGTAGTGGCACAATTTTTAATCCTCCCTATTTCCTCTTAAGGTTAAAAAAAAAATGAACCAAATAGGCAACAACACCAAAAGCCTATAGTCAATGACTATGAAGAAATATCCCACAACCTCAAAATATAAGTGGGAGTGGAGACAAACCACCCATGTTTCAAGACATGTATGGCAGCAGCAGGAGAAAATAAGAACCATCGGGGCAACTGGCCTAGGAATGCCCAAATAGCCGATGGGCTCACCAAAAAGCTCAGAGGGCTGATCTGAAGCAGAGCTTTGCAGATTCCAAGAGTGGATTTGTACAATCGATGCAGGATACATTCTGGAGGGATTGCAACAGTTTGGGCCTATAACTCCCAGAACTCACCAAGCCAAACTCCTTTTTCAAACTGAAGAGAAAATGCTCTGAGAATCCAAGTGGTATAGGTTATAAAAATAGGAAAGAGATTCAGTTTAGAGAGGAGGAGGAGGAACAGGAAGACCGTGGACAGAAAGTCACCATCACTGTGAACTCTACATGAGAACAAGAGGGAAAAGTAGAAAGGTTTCCTAAACCACCCACTCTTCAGCCTCTTATCAAATCTGTAGATTCTACTGTGGCCATGCAAGAAATTTAGAGGGTGCAGAAACAGTACACTATGGTTATGAACTCAATGAAACCCAGACTACAGAACTATGACCTGATTTCTCCATAATTAACCTGGAAAAGGGGGGACAAGGACTGAAAGAGGAATGTACAGATTTTTTAAGGTCTAAAATAATTTTAAACACTGGCAAAATTAAATTATAATGTTTAAACATGCTTCCTTGGTTATGTCATAATGAAAAGCAAAGAAATTGATTGCCAAATAAGGCAAAATATCCTCTCACATGTTTTAATAATATTTTTTGCTAAAAATAAGTTACAGGAGGTGGAAGGATGGGGATTGTGATTGCGGGAAGGAATGTGAAAGTCTTCTGGGGTAGTCAGTCAAGTTTTGTCTCTTGACACAGGTGGTAGTCAAGAAATAGAACTTGTAATAATTAAGTTGTACATCTGTTTTATGCATTTTTCTCTATCTGTGTGCTATGGTTTGAATATAGTTTGTGTCCTCCAAAACTCATGTTGAAATTTGATTGCATTGTGACAGTATTAGTAGGTGGAGCCTTTGAAAGGGATTTGATCATTTAGAGGGATTAATGAGTTCTCACGAGATAGGTTAGCTACCACCAGAACAAGTTGTTATAAAGCAAGACTTCCCTGTGTGTTTTGCCTCTTTCATACACACCAGCTTACCCTTCTGCTTTTCCACGATGTTATGATACAGCATGTGAAGCTATGGCTTCCTTATCTTGCACTTCCACCTTCCAGAACCATAGGCTAAATTAACATCCTTTCTTTATAAATTATCTAGTCTTAGGTATCCTGTTACAGAGACAGAAAACAGACTAAGACACCATGTCCTATTATACATTTTTTAAAAAAATCTTTTAAAACAAAAGAAAACAAGTAATATATTTTCAAAGTAGCAGAAATTGATTTTTTCATAGTCACACAGTACATTTTAAGTTTACATTATTTTCTTTCAGGCTTTTTTCCACACAAAAAGCATACTGTTAGTGAAGTTGGATTTTGCAATAATATGTGCCATTTTTTCACTTACTGGTTAATTTGAATTGTCAACTTGATTGGATTAAGAGATGCCAAAGATTAAGGGCTCCTGGGTGTGTCAATGAGGGTGTGTCTAGGAATGACTGGCGTGTGGGATAGCAAACTAAAGTGAAGACCCTCCCTAAGTGTGGGGAGCACCATCCAATAGGATGATAGCTTGGATGAAATAAAAGTTGGAAGAACAAGACAGCAGCAGCAGATGCAAGCTCAATTCTTCTTAAATGGGTTCTTTTTTATCCCCTTTTTTTATTCTTATTTTTACAGGTTGCATTTTGATTCATTGTACACAAATGGAGTACATCTTTTCATTTCTGTGGTGTTATACAATGTAGATTCACAACATTTGTGTAATCATAATGTACATAGGGTAATACTATCTGTCTCAGTCCACTAGCTTTCCTTTCCCCACCCGCTCCTGCCCCATTTCCCTCTACACTGTCGGGGTCTTAAGCCCCCTTGCTCTTCTCGACCAGCGACAAGGGAAGGGGACACTCCCCAACAAGGTCAGACTGGGATAGGTAGGGCCGACTGACCACCCGCTCCCAGCCCTCCTGGTGGAGGACAATCAGACGCGTCAGGGAGACCCGTCACAGCAGGAACTCGTTTATTGAGGAAGTCACACAGCTTTTATGTAGGGTGGGGGCTAGGTGGGAACCAATCAGTTTAAAGGTCAGCAAGGCAGGGGGGTTCATGCAGGCAAGAGTCCCATTGGACTATATGGCAAGCACAAGCTGATCACGTTCGCGGAACTGTTGTTAACCAATCCCTGACGGTGGTCCCGTTTATCGTCATTAACTATTGAAACTGCCTTTGAGGCCTTGATCCTTCTCACTCACCAGGAATTAAGGAGTCAGCCTGAGTTAGTTAAAGTGTCATTAGTCCCAACACTACACAATCCAAAGTTCCTCCATTCTTCACTTGCCCCCGCTCCCCCGCCATGCCCCTCCCCCAACATCAGACTCTTCCCCCTTCAGACTCTCCCAAAGCAGAGTCTGCCCGTGATTCTTCAGGGAGTTTCCAGAAGCTGTCAGTCTCAGACTGGGGTTGCACCATTGGTCCCTTTTGTTCTGGGACTTCAGCCTCTTGGAAGGCACAGCTACTGGTTCCTCCAGCCCTCCAATCTTCAGATGGCCATTGTGAACTATGCAGATTCTGGTCAAGTAGAACAATCTAATAAATCCCCTCACCCTTTTTTTTCCCCAAGAGTTTTGCATCTTTAATCTCATTTCATCACAGAAGTTCTAATAAGGTAGCTACTATTTTAAGTCCCAGTTTAAAATCAAGAAAACTGGAGTTCAGAGAGGGTTAGTAGTTTGCTGAGGAAGGTGGAAGTACAAATTTAACAAGCCAGGACTCAAACCCAGATTATCTTTCTTCTCCAAACCCTGGAGTATTTTAAAATATGAGAAATGAGAGGTTTTTCCTGCTAAATCATGTCTCTAATACACAAATATTTGATATTTTTCTCTACAAGGCATGTTATCAACCCCAAATTTCAGAGTTACTCGTGTTACACCAATAGAAATATTTTTACCTTGGGATGCTCCAGAGTCTTCATCTTTTCACCATTATCTTAAAATTTTTTTTATTTTTTTAATTTTTACAGACTACATTTTGACTGATTGTACACAAATGGGGTGCAACTTTTCATTTCTATGGTTGTGCACAATGTAGATTCATACCATTTGTGTACTCGTGCGTGTACATAAGGTAATGATGTCTGTCTCATTACACCATTTTTCAACCCCCCCCCATTTCCCTCTATGTAATCTCAAATTCCTCCATTCTCCTCTCATCCCCCACCCCTGCACCCCCATTATATATCCTCATCCACTTATCAGGGAAAATAGTTGACCTTTGGTTTTTTTGGGATTGGCTTATTTCACTTAGCACAATATTCTCCAATTCCATCCATTTATCTGTAAATGCCATAATATTATTCTTCTTTATGGCTGAATAATATTCCATTGTGTAGCCATACCACAGTTTATTTATCCATTCCTCTGTTGAAGGGCATCTAGGTTGGTTCCACAATCTAGCTATTGTGAGTTGAACTGCTATAAACATTGACGTGACTGCATTACTGTAGTATGCTAATTTTAAACCCTTTGGGTATAAACCGAGGAGTGAGATAACTGGGTCAAAACGTGGGTCCTTTTCAAGTTTTCTGAGGATTCTCCATAATGCTTTCCAGAGTGGCTGCACCAATTTGCAACTCCACCAGCAATGTATGAGTGTGCCTTTTTCCCCACATCTACGCCAACACCATTGTGTTAGCCATTCTAATTGGAGTAAGATGAAATCTTATAGTTGTTTTAATTTGCTTTTCTCTAATTACTAGAGATGTTGAACATTTTTTCACATATTTATTAATTGCCTGTATGTCTTCTTCTGCAAAGTGTCTGTTCAGTTCCTTGGCCCATTTATTGATTAGGTTCTTGGTGTAAAGTTTTGTAAGTTCTTTATAAATTTTGGAGATTAGTGCTCTATCTGCAGTGTGTATGGAAAAGATTTTTCTCCCACTCTGTAGGCTCTCTTTTCACATTATTGATTGTATCCTTTGCTGATAAAAAGGTTTTTAATTTGAATCCATCCCATTTATTGATTCTTGGTTTGATTTCTTGTGCTTTGGGAGTCATGTTAAGGAAGTCTAATCCTAAGCCAACATGATGAAGATTTGGGCCTACGTTGTCCTCTATTTGGTGCAGGGTCTCTGGTCTCATTCATAAGTCCTTGATCCACTTTGAGTTGAGTTTTGTGCAAGGTGAGAGATAGAGGATTAATTTCATTTTACTGCATATGGATTTCCAGTTTTTCCAGCACCATTTGTTGAACAGGGTATCTTTTCTCCGTTGTGTTTTTGTCTAGTATGTGTCCTTTGTCTAGTATGAGGTCTCTGTGTTTATGCGGGTTCATCTCTGTGTCTTCTATTTTGTACCATTGGTCTGCCTGTCTGTTTTGGTACCAATACCATGCCGTTTTTGTTACTATTGCTCAAATAGTAACAAAGATCTGGTATTGTGACTTCCTGCTTCACTTTTTCTGCTCAGGTTGTTTTGGCTATTCAAGTTCTCTTTTTCTTCCAGATGCAGTTCATGATTGCTTTCTCTATTTCTATGAGGAATGTCATTGGAATTTTAAGTGGAATAGCATTGAATCTGTACAGTTCCTTTGGTAGTATGGCCATTTTGACAATATTAATTCTGCCTATCCATGAACATGGGAGATATTTCCATCTTCTAAGGTTTTCTTCAATTTCTTTCTTTAGTGTTCTGTAGTTCTCATTGTAGAGGTCTTTCACCTCTTTTGTGAGATTGATTCCCAAGTATTTTATTTTTTGAGGCTGTTGTGAATGGAGTGGTTTTCCTAATTTCTCTTTCAGAGGATTCATCACTTATGAATAGAAATGCATTAGATTTATGAGTCTTGATTTTATATCCTGCTTCTTTGCTGAATTCATTCATGAGTTCTAGAAGTTTTCTAGTGGAGTTTTTTGGATTCTCTAAATATAGAATGATGTCATTGGCAAATCATGATAGCTTGAGTTCTTCTTTTCCTATTTGCATACATTTAATTTCTTTGGTCTGTCTAATCACTCTGGCTAGTGTTTCAAGGACAATGTTGAATAGAAGTGGTGAAAGAGGGCATCCCTGTCTTGTTCCAGTTTTTAGGGGGAATGCTTTCAGTTTTTCTCCATTAAGAATGATGTTGGGGGGAGTTTCAAGATGGCGGCCTAGAGGGCGGCTGCATTTCACGTTGCTCCAGGACACAGGATTCAAAAGAGGAGATAGTGAGAGACTTGGGACCAACTCAAAGCCGCCGTGTGAGTCTCTCCCATTGGGGAGGCGTCCCGGATGGGGCGGTAGCCCCGGAACGCAGGGAACTTTGTGAAGTGGAGTTGCTCGGTGAGATGCCCCTCCCCCCACTGGAGCGGTAAACACGGACAACTGGGATCATCGTAGAGGAGGCGGCTCAGCACAGCGCTTGGACTCGGAGCAACCACTGGGGCTCCGGGCGGCTGCCTGAGGAGGAGCTGCGTGGTGAGCTGTTTAGACTCAGAGTAATCGCTTCTGAACACTGGGGGGTTGCCCGGAGGAAGAGGAGAAGCCCGGCGGGTCGCTTGGTCTAGGAGTGACTGCATCAGAGCCACAGGTGGTTGCCAGAGGAGTAGGCGAGTGGTGAGTTGATTGCACTCAAAGCGACCGTTCCTGAACACCAGTGGCCTGCCTGGAGGAGGAGCACGGTGGGTCAATTGGTCTCGGAGCCACCGCCCCTGAACACCCGGGGGACTACCCCGAGGGGGAGGAGGAGGAACAGGGCGGGTCACTGGGGCTTGGAGTGACTGCCTAGGGCTACGGGAGGTTGGCGGGAGGAGGAGACGCGAAGTGAGTTGCTTGGACTCCTAGTGACTGCGTCGGAAACCAGGCTGCTGTCCGGAGGAGGAGGTGTGTGGCGGGTCTCTGGGTCTCGGAGCTATTGTACGGGGCTCCAGGTGGCGGCTCAGAGGAGGGACCGCATAGCCAGGCGATTAGGTGCAGAGTAGGGTCCCAGGAGCTAGGTGGCTTCTTGCTGGAAGAGCCGCACAGAGACATGCCTGGGGGCGGAGTGAAGTTTCCAGCACTGCGGGCAGAGTCTCTGGGAGAGGCAGCCTAAGGAGACTCGCCTGAGAAGGGTGAGGCTCCCAGGCCCAGGAGGTAGGTCTGGGCCCCTGGAAATGTTGCAGAGGAAGACAGCCCAGCCCAGGCGGTAGTTGTAGATTCAGGGGAACCGCTAGGAGGGGAACTGACCAGCGAGACATTCCCACCGAGTGAGTCTTCCCTACCGGGAGAGGTTTTCCCACAGGGACGGTTAAACCAGAGACACAGGCACAAATAGGCCTTGCCTCAGCCCGCAGCCTAGTTCCCCATTGGATGACCATTGGTCAACAAGTGGAGACACCTCTGACCACTAGCAGGGAATATACACCACCTGAGGGTCACCACCCTAGAGAGGCAGCTTCTTCGTGGAGCTCCACATTATCAACTTCCTCCAAGACTTCAGGCTACTGAAGGATAAGAGGGGATATACTAGCAATCTTCAGGGACATTATAAGTCAATAGAGGAAATCTGCAATATCTTAATGATCCACTGATTCCTGAACAATATGAGAAAACAAGGGAAGAAAATGCCCCAAACAAATCTAGATGTTACATCAATAGAATCCAACGACAGCATGGCAGAAGAAATGACAGAAAGGGAGTTCAGAATGTACATAATTAAAATGATTAGGGAAGCAAACGATGAGATGAAAGAGCAAATGCAGGCATTGAATGATCGCACCAATCGACAGTTAACAGACCAAATTCAGGAAGCAAAAGATCATTTCAATAAAGAGTTAGAGATATTGAAAAAAAAACAAACAGAAATCCTTGAAATGAAGGAAACAATAAACCAAATTAAGAACTCCATAGAAAGTATAACCAATAGGATAGAACACCTGGAAGACAGAACTTCAGATATTGAAGACAAAATATTTAACCTCGAAAACAAAGTTGAACAAACAGAGAAGATGGTAAGAAATCATGAACAGAATCTCCAAGAACTATGGGATATCATGAAAAGGCCAAATTTGAGAATTATTGGGATTGAGGAAGGCTTAGAGAAACAAACCAAAGGAATGAACAATCTATTCAATGAAATAATATCAGAAAATTTCCCAAATCTGAAGAATGAAATGGAAAATCAAGTTCAAGAGGCTTATAGGACTCCAAATACACAAAATTACAACAGACCCACACCAAGGCACATTATAATGAAAATACCTAACATACAAAATAAAGACAGAATTTTAAAGGCTGTGAGAGAAAAGAACCAAATTACATTCAGGGGGAAACCAATATGGATATCAGCAGATTTTTCAATCCAGACCCTAAAAGCTAGAAGGGCCTGGAACAACATTTTTCAAGCTCTGAAAGAAAATGGATGCCAACCAAGAATCTTATACCCAGCAAAACTTACCTTCAGATTTGACGACGAAATAAAATCCTTCCATGATAAACAAAAGCTAAAAGAATTTACAAAAAGAAAGCCAGCATTACAGAACATTCTCAGCAAAATATTCCATGAGGAAGAAATAAAAACAAAGAAGCAAATCAGCAAAGGGAGGAATTATCCTAAAGGAACTGTCAAATAAAGGAGGAACCAAGATGTGTCAAAAAATAAATAAATAAATAAATAAATAAAATTTTAAATATGAACCAAATGACCGGGAATACAAATCATATCTCAATAATAACCCTGAATGTTAATGGCCTGAATTCATCAATCAAAAGACATAGACTGGCAGATTGGATTAAAAAGAAAGATCCAACAATATGTTGCCTGCAAGAGACTCACCTCATAGAAAGAGATACCCATAGACTAAAGGTGAAAGGATGGGGAAAAACATACCATGCACATGGACTCAGCAAAAAAGCTGGAGTATCCATCCTCATTTCAGATAATGTGGACTTCAAGCCAATGTCAGTCAGAAGGGATAAGGAAGGACATTTCATACTGCTTAAGGGAAGCATAAATCAGCAAGATATAACAATCATAAACATCTATGCCCCAAACAGTGGCTCATCCATGTATGTTAAACAAATCCTTCTCAATTTTAGAAACCAAATAGACCATAACACAATAATACTAGGTGATTTTAATACGCCTCTCTCACCACTGGACAGATCTTCCAAACAAAAATTGAACAAAGAAACCATAGATCTCAATAACACAATCAATAATTTAGACTTAACAGACATTTATAGAATATACCATCCAACCAAGAGCGAATACACTTTCTTCTCAGCAGCACATGAATCCTTCTCTAAAATAGACCATATATTATGCCACAAAGCTAATGTCAGCAAATACAAGAAGATAGAGACACTACCTTGTATTCTATCAGATCATAATGGATTGAAGTTAGAAATAAATGAAAGAGTAAAAAATAGAAACTACTCCAACACCTGGAGATTAAACAATATGCTATTATATGATGAATGGATAACAGAAGATATTAGGAAGGAAATTAAAAAATTCTTAGAGGTAAACGAGAACAAAGAAACATCATATCAAAATCTCTGGGACACTATGAAAGCAGTACTTAGAGGAAGATTTATTTCATGGAGCGCATTTAATAAAAGAAGTAAAACTCAAAAAATAAACGACCTAACACTACAGCTCAAAGCCCTAGAAAAAGAAGAACAGACCAACACCAAAAGTAGTAGAAGACAGGAAATAGTCAAACTCAGAGCTGAAATCAACGAAATTGAAACAAAAGAAACAATACAAAAAATTGACAAAATAAATAGTTGGTTCTTTGAAAAAATAAACAAAATTGATAAACCTTTAGCCACACTAACAAAGAGAAGATGAGAGAAAACCCAAATCACTAAAATTCGGAATGAACAAGGAAATATCACAACAGACACGACTGAAATACAAAACATAATTAGAAGCTATTTTGAAAATCTATACTCCAACAAAATAGAAAATTTTGAAGACATCAACAGGTTTCTAGAGACATATGAATTGCCTAAACTAAACGAGGAGGACATACACAATTTAAATAGACCAATTTCAAGTAATGAAATAGAAGAAGTCATCAAAAGCTTACCAACAAAGAAAAGTCCAGGACCAGATGGGTTTTCAGCCGAGTTCTACAAAACTTTTAAAGAAGAGCTCATTCCAATACTTCTCAAAGTATTCCATAAAATAGAAGAGGAGGGAACCCTCCAAACTCATTCTATGAAGCCAATATTACCCTGATACCTAAACCAGACAGAGACACATCGAGGAAAGAAAATTTCAGACCAATATCCTTAATGAACATCAACGCAAAAATTCTCAACAAAATTTTAGCAAATCGCATACAAAAACATATTAAAAAGATAGTGCACCATGATCAAGTGGGTTTCATCCCAGGGATGCAAGGTTGGTTCAACATCAGGAAATCAATAAATGTCATTCACCATATCAATAGACTTAAAGTCAAGAATCACATGATTATTTCAATAGATGCAGAAAAAGCATTTGATAAAATACAGCATCCCTTCATGCTCAAAACACTAGAAAAATTAGGGATAGTGGGAACATTCCTTAACATTGTAAAGGCCATCTACGCTAAGCCCATGGCTAATATTATTCTAAATGGTGAAAAACTGAAAGCATTCCCTCTAAAAACTGGAACAAGGCAGGGATGCCCTCTTTCACCACTTCTATTCAATATCGTCCTTGAAACTCTAGCCAGAGCAATTAGACAGACCAAAGAAATTAAAGGGATATGAATAGGAAAAGAAGAACTCAAACTATCCCTATTTGCTGATGATATGATTGTATACTTAGAGGAACCAGGAAATTCCACCAGAAAACTGTTAGATCTCATAAGTGAATTCAGTAAAATAGCGGGATATAAGATCAATGCACATAAATCTAAGGCATTTCTATACATAAGCGATGAATCTTCAGAAAGAGAAATTAGGAAAACTACCCCATTCACAATAGCTTCGAAAAAAATAAAATACTTGGGAATCAATCTCACAAAAGAGGTGAAAGACCTCTACAATGAGAACTACAGAACACTAAAGAAAGAAATTCAAGAAAACCTTAGAAGATGGAAAGATCTCCCATGTTCTTGGATAGGAAGAATTAATATTGTCAAAATGGCCATACTACCAAAAGTGCTATACAGATTTAATGCAATTCCAATTAAAATCCCAATGATGTACCTTACAGAAATAGAGCAAGCAATTATGAAATTCATCTGGAAGAATAAAAAACCCAGAATAGCTAAAGCTATCCTTGGCAGAAAGAGTGAAGCAGGGGGTATCGCAATACCAGATCTTCAACTCTACGACAAAGCAATAGTAACAAAAACGGCATGGTATTGGCACCAAAATAGAAAGGTGGATCAATGGTACAGAATAGAGGACACAGACACAAACCCAAATAAATACAATTTTCTCATACTAGACAAAGGGGCCAAAAATATGCAATGGATAAAAGATAGCCTCTTCAACAAATGGTGCTGGGAGAATTGGAAATCCATATGCAACAGAATGAAACTAAACCCATATCTCTCACCATGCACGAAACTAAACTCAACATGGATTAAGGATCTCGGAATCAGA
The DNA here is from genome assembly GCF_902686445.1 of Sciurus carolinensis. NCBI lineage: Eukaryota > Metazoa > Chordata > Mammalia > Rodentia > Sciuridae > Sciurus > Sciurus carolinensis. The sequence goes on from NC_062221.1 coordinate 49,590,494, forward strand.
CCAGAGACCTTGCAACTTATAGAAGAAAAAGTAGGTCCAGAGCTTCAACATGTCGGCTTAGGACCAGACTTCCTCAACAGGACTCCCATAGCACAAGAAATAAAAGCAAGAATTAATAACTGGGATAGATTCAAACTAAAAAGCTTTCTCTCAGCAAAGGAAACTATCAGCAATGTGAAGAAAGAGCCTACAGAGTGGGAGAAAATCTTTGCCAATCATACTTCAGATAGAGCGCTAATCTCCAGAATCTATAAAGAACTCAAAAAACTCTACACCAAGAATGCAAGTAATCCAATCGACAAATGGACTAAGGAAATGAATAGACACTTCACAGAAGAAGATCTACAAGCAATCAACAAACATATGGAAAAATGTTCAACATCTCTAGTAATAAGAGAAATGCAAATCAAAACCACCCTAAGATTCCATCTCACCCCAATTAGAATGGTGATTATCAAGAATACAAGCAACAACAGGTGTTGGCGAGGATGTGGGGAGAAAGGTACACTCTACATTGCTGGTGGAGCTGCAAATTAGTGCAGCCACTCTGGAAAGCAGTGTGGAGACTCCTTAGAAAACTTGGAATGGAAACACCATTTGACCCAGCTATCCCACTCCTTGGCCTATACCCAAAGGACTTAAAATCAGCATACTACAGAGATACAGCCACATCAATGTTCATAGCTGCTCAGTTCACAATAGCCAGATTGTGGAACCAACCTAGATGTCCTTCAATTGATGAATGGATAAAGAAACTGTGGTATATATGTACAATGGAATATTACTCTGCCATAAAGAATGATAAAATTATGGCATTTGCAGGCAAATGGATGAAACTGGAGAATATCATGCTAAGTGAGATAAGCCAATCTCAAAAAACCAAAGGAAGAATGATATCACTAATAAGTGGATGAGGACACATAATGTGGGGTGGGAAGAGTTAGTGTTAGGGTTACAGTTAGGTTTAGGGAGGGGGGCAAGAATGGAGGAAGGAAGGACTGTATAGAGGGAAAAGAGGGGTGGGAGGGGTGGGGGGGAAGGGAAAAAAATAACAGAATGTATCAAACATTACCCTATGTAAATTTATGATTACACAAATGGTATGCCTTTACCCCATGTACAAACAGAGAAACAACATGTATCCCATTTGTGTACAATAATAAAAAAATAAATTTAAAAAAAAAAAAAAAAGAATGATGTTGGGGCTGGGGAGATAGCTCAGTCGGTAGAGTGCTTGCGCTACAAGCACAAGTCCCTGAGTTCAATCCCCTATACTGCAAAAAAAAAAAAAAAAAAAGAATGATATTAGCCATGGGCTTAGCATAGATGACCTTTACAATGTTAAGGAACGTTCCCACTATCCCTTTTTTTTCTAGTGTTTTGAGCATGAAGGGGTGCTGTATTTTATCAAATGCTTTCTCAGCATCTATTGAAATAATCATATAATTCTTAACTTTAAGTCTATTGATATGATGAATTACATTTATTGATTTCTTGATGTTGAGCAACCTTGCATCCCTGTAAACCCCACTTGATCATGGTGCACTATCTTTTAAATATGTTTTTTATGTGATCTGCCAGAATTTTGTTGAGGATTTTTGCATCTATGTTCATCAGGGATATTGGTCTAAAGTTTTCTTTCCTTGATGCATCTTTGTCTGGTTTTGGTATCAGTGTGCTATTAACATCATAGAATGAGTTTGTAAGGGTTCCCCTTTTCTATTTCCTGGAATACTGTGAGGAGTATTGGTATTAGTTCTTCTTTAAAGGTCTTGTACAATTCAGCTGAGAATCCATCTGTTCCTGGACTTTTCTTGGTTGGTAGGCTTTTGATGGCTTCTTCTATTTTGGTGCTTGAAATTGATCTGTTTAAATTGTGTATGTCTTCCTGATTCAGTTTGGGAGGATCATATGTCTCTAAAAATTTGTCAATGTCTTCGATATTTTCTATTTTGTTGGAGTACAGATTTTCAAAGTAATTTCTACTTATGTTTTGTATTTCATTGATATCTGTCATGATCTTTCCTTTTTCATCACAAATGCTAGTAATTTGAGCTTTCTCTCTCCTCTTCTTTAGTGTGCTTAAGAGTTTATCAATTTCTTTTTCTTTTTCTTTTTCTTTTTTCTTTTTTTTTTTTTTTTTTTTTTTTTTGTGGTGCTGGGGATTGAACCCAAGGCCTTGTGTTTGCAAGGCAAGCACTCTACCAACTGAGCTGTCTCCCCAGCCCCGAGTTTATCAATTTTGTTTACTTTTTCAAAGAACGAACTTTTTGTCTTATTAATTTTTTTAATTGTTTCTCTTGTTTCAATTTCATTGATTTCATCTCTGATTTTAATTATTTTCTGTCTTCTACTATTTTTGGCATTGATCTGTTCTTCTTTTTCTAGGGCTTTGAGATGTAATGTTAAGTCATTTAGTTGTTGACTTTTCATTTTTTTAATGTATGAGCTCAATGCAATGAACTTTCCTTTTAGGACTGCTTTCAGAGTGTCCCAGAGATTTTGATATGTTATGTCATTGTTCTCATTTACCTCTAAGAATGTTTTTATTTCCTCCCTGTTGTCTTCTGTTATCATTGCATCATTCAATAGCATTTTATTAAGTCTCCAGGTGTAGGAGAAGTTTTTGTTTTTTATGTTATCATTGATTTCTGATTGTATTCCATTATGGTCTGATAAAACACAAGGTACTATCTCTATCTTTTTGTATTTACTAATGGCTTCTTTGTGGCATAATATATGGTCTATTTTGGAGAAGGATCCATGAGCTGCTGAGAAGAAGTATAGTCATTCAATGGTGGATGAAATACTCTGTATATGTCCTTTAAGTCTAGATCATTGATTGTATTATTTAGTTCTATAGTTTCTTTGTTCAGTTTTTGTTTGGAGGATCAATCCAGTGGTGACAGCGATGTGTTAAAGTCACCCACTATTAATGTGCTTTGGTTTATTTGATTCTTAATATTGAGAAGGGTTTGTTTGATGTACACAGATGCTCCATTGTTTGGGGCATAAATATTTAAAATACTAAGTCTTGCTGGCTTATGGTTCCCTGGAGCAGTATGAAATGTCCTTCTTTATCCCTTCTGACTAACTTAGGTTTGAAGTCTACTTTATCTGATATGAGGTTGGAGACCCCTGCTTTTTTACTGAGTCCATGTGCATGGTATGTTTTTCCCCATCCTTTCACCTTTAGTCTATGGATGCCTTTTTCTATGAGATGAGTCTCTTGAAGGCAGCATATTGTTGGGTCTTTCTATGTGCCTAACAAACAAGATGCTATTTTGGTAGAATCCAATGACAGCATGGCAGTAGAAATGACAGAAAAAGTGTTTAGAATCTGCAAATAATTAAAATGATGTATGAAGCAAAAGATGAGATTTAAGAGAGCAAATGAAGGCAATGCATGATCACTCCAGTGAACAGTTATAAGAGCAAATGCAGGAAGCAAAAGAACACTTCAATAAAAAGATAGAGGTTCTGAAAAGAAACCAAACAAATACTTGAAATGAAAGAAACCATAAACCAAATTTAAAACTCAATAGAAAGCATCACCAACATAATAGGTCTCGTGGGAGACAGAATCTCAGACAATGAAGACAAAATATTTAATCTTAAAAATAAAGTTGACCAAACTGAGAAGATGGTAAGAAATCATGAACAGAATCTGCAAGAACTATGGGATATCATGAAAAGACCAAATATAAGAATTATTGGGATTAAGGAAGGCACAGAGATACAAACCAAAGGAATGAACAACCTGTTCAATGAAATAATATCAGAAAATTTCCCAAACCTGAAAAATGAAATGGAAAATCAAATACAAGAGGCTTACAGAACACCAGGTGCACAAAATTACAACAGATCCACACCAAGACACATTATAATGAAAATACCTCACATACCAAATAAAGATAGAATTTTAAAGGCTGCAAGAGAAAAGTGTCAGATTACTTATTTATAAGTAATTACTTATTTATAAGGGGAAACCAATATGGATATCAGCAGATTTCTCAGCCCAGACCCTAAAAGCAAGAAGGACCTGGAACAATACATTTCAAACTCTGAAATAACATGGATGCCAACCAAGAATCCTATACCCAGCAAAACTAACCTTCATATTTGGTGATGACATAAAATCTTTCCATGATAAACTAAAGTTAAAGGTATTTACAAGTAGAAAGCCTACACTACAGAACATTCTCAGCAAAATATTTCATGAGGAGGAAGTGAAAAACAACAATAGAAGTCAGCAAAGGCAGGAACTACCCTACAGGAAAAGCCAATCAAAGGAGAAACGAAGTCAAGTTAAAAACCAAAAATAAGCCAAAATGACCAGAAATATAAATCATATCACAATAATAACCCTGAATGTTAATGGTCTAAACTCATTAAATCCTCTTTTTATAATCATACTTCCTATTGATTCTGTTCCTCTAGAGAACCCTGACTAATACATAAACACTTCCAAGAAATAATCCTAGAAAGTGACACTTTTAATGGCTCCAATGTTTCATCCAACATACATAGCATAATTTAAACATTCATGTATTTTTGGGCATTGAGGTACTTACGAATTTTCATGAATACAATTAGCACTATACTTTTCCTCATCTTCTTTCAGAGTTCTTGATCTAAATTTATTAATGCTTTCCTTATATTATTATAATATGAAATTAGTAAAGCAAAGGGAATAAACATTTTTAAAGCTTTTAGTATGTATTGTTAAATTCCCTTTCTAAAACATTGACCCACTCAACAGTCCCACCAAGCACTGAGTATGATCATTTCATAATTCATGTTGCTTGTTACAAGTTTTTTCTTCTTTAAAATTTAATAGGCAATAAAATAAATACATTTTATTTATTTCTTATTTTTAAAATTATCTAATCATATCTTTTTTCTTTTGTAATCTCATTGATTAATAAGCACTATTTTTTAAATTATTTTATTTGTTCTTTTTAATTATACATGACAGTAGAATGTATTTTGATATATCATACATACATGGAGTTTCACTTTCCATTTCTGTGACTGGACATGATGTGGAGTTTATGTAAGCACGCTTAAGAATGTCAACCTATTGTTAACTAATACTAAAAATAATACTGCTTTGGAATTGGGGGTACAGCTTAGTGCTAGAATAAGTTCTTAGCATGTGTGAGGCCCTGCGTTCAATCTTCAGCACTAAAATTATTATTATTATTATTATTCTCCCAGTTTTTTGTTTACATATAATATTTTTTACTTTAAAAAGTTCAGTTTTTCTTTGGGTCTTAGGTTATATGGCATCTCTTCTGTGAAGTCTATCCTAGCTCCAAAGTCAATTTCTAGTCCCTCCTAGGTTCATCTATGCCCCAAACCCTTTGTATGTCTGAAAATTGAACAAACATAATTCCCTGTGCCTGTATTGGATAATCATGGGACCAAAATGCTTTCCTGACCTATGTTAAATGATTCAGAGATAACTTTTCTATGCCAATATTAAAGCTAAAACAAGAAAAACAGAACAAAGCTTAGTTACTAGCTCCTGGAAATATTTGCTCCTAAACCATAAGAATGTGAACTTACTGAAAAAAGATGTTTATAAAGACTAAGAGTTTGCTCTTTTTGAGAACTTGCCCCACTTGAACTGCCCTGCAGAACAGCACATGTGACAAAGAACTGAGGCCTCCTGCCAACAACCATGTGAGTGACCTCCGGCCCTAGTCAAGCCTGCCGAAGACTGCAACCCCAACTAACAGGACTGCGACCTCATGATAGACCTGAGTCAAAACCATCCTGTTAAACCATTTCCAGATTCCTAGCCACAGAGACCACAGGAAATCACATTCTTTTATACTGCCAAATCTGGGGTAATTTGGCTATGTATAGATAACAAATATAAGACTCCCCCAATTTTTTCACTCTTCAGACTAAGTTTATAGATTGTTGACTAAGAATAAAAATGGATATCTCATTTTTTTTAACTAGGAAAAGAATTTTATTAACCTTTGTTTCAAACTTTATTCCCAGGTTTCTTCAGCTTAATTAGCTGCAAAGAATAAATTGTGTATAAGCAAAAACTGAAAAGAGCTGCAGTGTCCAAGGGGCTTGGGCTTAAAAATATTAGAGATCTAGATTTTATCAGATCCACAAACAAAACAATTTTAAAAAGCAGTCATAATATAAAATAGCAGCTCCCAGTAACTTCTTCAAGTTTCTCTTCTTCAGAAGTTGATCAGTTCAGTTTACCTCATTCTTAGAAGCCTCATCAAAATTCTCCACAAGATCTGGGACTTCATCATCATCATCCTCTCCAGTAGCAAGTGGTGCTTTTCCATCCACAGATTGTTTGGGCAGAGCTTCAGTCAGTCTCCTTAAACTAGTCAGACTGTCTGCTCCAAGCTGGTTTAAGATGCTGGGTAGCATTTCTGTCAGTAGCTTTGTCTCAGCATGGCCTGTAATGGTGAAAGTGTTTACTGCCAGAGATGCCTGAACTTTAGGGTTGTTAAAGTGAATCACTGTTACTTGGTTTGTAAACATATTCACCTCTTTAATACCAGAGATATTGTTTACCCCTAACTTCTTTAAGGAGAACTGAAGTTTTTTATCATCTGCTGTAGCTGTTCTATGAACCACCTTCTTTCTGCAAGCAGTTCCTTTCTCACCAATGTGCACTTGTACCTGCAGTTTGGCGAGTTTTTCCTGGTTCATGATAGTTTCTTTCATCTTGTCAGAGCAGAATTGGGGCCACACGGGGACCTAGGGTTGGCACTCAGGGAGTCTCTGGCAGACCAACTGAGATTAGGCACACACACACACACACACACACACACACACACACACACGGGGACACAAGATAGCAGCTAGAGCAAGATCTCCTTACTGATTTTTATTTGTTTTATTGTTTTCTTGCCTATTATCTGCTATTTATATGTCCTAACTTTAAAATCATATTGTCAAATTTCCTAAGAAAATTTTTCTTTATTGAGAAGTGGCCTGGGGAGGGACATGGGGACAGGGTCTCCCTATGTATCAGACTGGCTTAGGACTTTTGAGCTTCCTTCCTTAGCCTCTGAGTAGCTATGATTACAGGTAGGTGCCACTGCACCTGACTTTTAATTTGAATTTCATCAAACCTATAAATTAATTTGGGGAGAAGTTAAAATATTACATTCTCCTTCCTGCCATTCTATGATAATCTGAGATTTTCAAGGCCTCCTCTAAGATTTTGTGATCTGACTTCATAATAGGTACAATATTTTATATATTACTATTATTAAAATGGAGAAAATGTACATTTTTACTTTAGTGAATGCAATCTATTTTCTTCTAAGTAATATTGCTAGTGTACAGAAATCATTACCAAATTCTTGTATTATACTAAAGAATTTAAAATACTTTTTTATCTCCTTGTACTGTTACTAGAATCCTACACTCTTCCTTGTGGGCAGATCTATGAATATCCAAGAAAGAAAATGAATGATTTTAATATGTAGCAATCACATTCCTTTTATGTATCCTGTGAGTTGTCCAATTTAGGCTTTACAACTTGAAAGAGGTGTAAATAATTAGTTACTTACCAAAAATGTTCATATTTCTTTGCTAGTATAATATCCTTTTCTTTCTCTCAATTACACAACATCTCTGCCAATTCTAAACATTAACTATAAATATTTAAAACATCAAAAACATTTGTTGTAATACTATGTCTCTCTTATCCAGAAGAGTTAACTTCAATTGTTTCTTTGCCTTGACATCAGTAATATGAACTCAATTTTTCATACCCATTATGACAAAGAAAGCCAAACTAAACTTCCTCTTGACCCTTGTAATCACTATACTATTTTAGGGAAAGACACATACGTTATGCATCTGTGTACTCTTACCTGTACCATTTTTTGTGCATGTTTTTCAGTGCTATCGAACAATGGGAAGGATGTTGTTTGTTTAATTTTGGAAAAGAAAGACTCTAACTTGTAATAAGAACCAACTATGTCAGACACTGTACTAGGGGTTTTCATATACTAGCTCATATAATCCTCACAACAATATGAGTGAGGTGGAAATTATTTAATCTATATCAAGGATGAGAAGAATGGTTTCAAAATGTTAGGTTATAGTTCAGAGCTATTCATCTTAAATCTCCCTGATCCCATGCCTTGGTTTCCACCAGGTCAGAGCTTCTCAAATTCTAACATGCACAAAAATAACCTGGTAATCTTTTTAAAGTTCAGGTAAGTACAGTGTCTCAGTAAGTCTGAGGTCAGAACCAAGATTACACAGTGCTAACGAACTCCCAGGTGATGCCACCACTGATAGTCTCCTTATCACACTTTGAGTAACAAAATATGAATCACTCCAAATTTAAGGCGATATAACCCATTGAAAGTATAATATAATGTAAAGCTGCTCCCCCTCCCTTTACACTGCAGTCCCGGCCTCCCAACTTACAACCTAGCTTGTCAGCCTGTGAACATCCTAGCTAGCTATTGGTTCATCAGTCAGCTTGCAAGTATCCTTCTCTGTTATTGGTCCCCTGTTATCACGCGGAATTCAACTGCTTAAGAATAGCTCCCTCACCATTCTCTCTCTCTTCTCCTCACTTTCATGCTCTCTCCTCCTGGTTTTTCACTCTCTCTTGCTGCTCTCTCTCTTGCTCTCTCTCTCTCTTTCTCTCATTTTCTCTCTTCCCCTGCAGGGAGACACTCTGCCTGTTTGCTTAATAAACTCTCTTATGTGAGTTCTCGGTCCAGAGTGGTTTCTGAGTTCTTACAGAAAGGAGTACAGTCTGGAATTTGATCATCCTCATTCAAATTCTAATGCAGGTACTTAGTAACCTTCTGATTTACCATGGATTCTTTCCGAGCTTTAGTTTCCTAACCTGAAAAATGGAGAAATAAATCCAGCTATATAAGATTGTTAGGACAAAAAAATATGAATTTTCACACAGAGGCTCAATATTTAGGAATTTATTTTGGGAATTTAGATTGGTCCTATAAACCTTTTGGGTATTCAGTATGTGTGCTTTTGAATGGGCTTCAGCCTGCTTCATGTAGCCTCACTTCTCACAGGTGCCCAAGCTTGACAGCCCATGACTATCATCATCAAGGAAGACTGATAGCAGTCTCTATTTTTCTATTCCAAATTTTAAAACAAGATTTGCTCAGACAAGAGTGGATCAGATGTCCACCTCTCTATCAAATATTTCTGGTCAGAGATGCAGAGACTCAGAGAAGTACTAACTACTTAATTTGGTCAGTTGGTAACCATGACATGAGCAACAATCATATACTGAAGGAGAGAGCTGGGCTAGGAGTTGTACCTAGGTAGCTGTCCTGCTTATGATGTTCATTTAATAAATGAACTTAAATCACTTAATAGCTTTGGGCAACATTTCTTATTTGCATAATAAAGGCTCTGAATTAGCTGATATCCAAAATCTCACCCAAACAAGAAATTTTATGAATCTCTAAATTTATATATAAGATAGAAGTGTAGGGTTTATTCAAGTTTAAATGTTGGATATTTTTTAAAAATCTATAAAATGTCACTATCTTTCTTTAGTATTTTCTAAACTATTGAAGATTGTCAGGCATGCCTGATAAGGTCTCAAAGGACCATTTCAGTACAAACATTCTTTAATGTCAGGTGGCTCAATAGTCACATTATAAAGAAGGGTGCACCTGAAGTTTATAAAACTATTTGTGGTTTGTTATAGCCTGTCCCTAGACATTACTGTTAAGTTTAACATTTTTTCAAGCAAGGCAACCCCACTATTCCTCTGCCTAATACAGGAGCTTAAAACAATAATTAGAAGAACCGTGTTAACCAGAGTTGAAGTTTCAGCTAGAAAAGTATAAAGAGAATAAAACTGACTGGTTTCCCAAAAATCTGCTGTTACTTTAAGGGAATCTATCATCTCATTCATGTATTCATTCATTTAACAAATGAAGTCCGCTATATGTCAGATACTGTTCTAGGTGCTGGGGACTCAGCAGAGAACACAATCCCTGAGCTTTTGATGCTTATTACTAAGAAGATAATGAATGTATATTAAAGATATGTCTAAAATACTACAAAGAATCATAAGTGCTAATGAGAAAATATGATTTAAAACAATGTGACTAGGGGGAGAGATGATGGGAATAATATGAGCTGGGGGCAGTGGGTTGTTAGGGACCCTCATTGGGGTTTTAGTTCTAAGAAGGTAATACTTCTTAGAAATGAGCAAAAGGAAACAGCATATGATGATTTAAAGGAACAGAAAGTCAGGACCTTAAGGCCAGAGTTAGTGTGATGTTTTGAAGAAACAGGAAAAGTCCTATACAAACAAAAAGAGTGACAGGAGATGATATTGGATAAAGAAGAGAGAGTAGATCATGCAGGCCACAGAAAGACTTTGTGCTTTATTCTATGAGAAGGTATTGAATTCTTTTCAACAGAAAATAACATGGTCTGATTTAGACCTTTATAAAGATCACTTGGTTAACTATGTGAAAATTGACCTGAAACATTGGATTTATTCTAGAAGTATAACATTAGTAAAATATTAGAAAACTATTATGTAATTAACCAAATCAGAAGTCTTAAAAAAAAAATCCTGATGATGTCAGTAGACACAGGATTTTGATTAAAAACTCAATATCTATTCATGATAGAAACAATAAGCAACCAAACAATAGGAATTTCTTTAATAAGACCTATGGCAAACATAATACATAAAAAATTTTATGTATTATGTAATAAGACCTATGGCAAACATAATACATAAAGAATTTTAAATATTCTTTTAAAATTGTAACCAATAAGAGAGTAACCACCATCACACCGTGCTTTCAACAATTACACTAGAGAGCCAAGGCAATTAAGGTGGGGAAGATATCAAAGTTTATAATAAAAACATTAAGAATTTAAAAGAAGAAAAAAAGTCATTCTTTGCAAAAGAAGATTCCTTACATAAAAAATAAGCAAATCTAACAAATAATATGAGAATTTTTTCAAAATTATTAGAAACTAAAAAAACAATTGCTCTTCTAATCTTCACAACAGTGGAGAATAAACTTTTAAAAATGATACTCATATGAAGTATCAAAATCAAAGGTGTCTTAGACAAAGGGGAATGAAGGGAAGGGAGGGCGGGGTGGAAATAGGAAAGAAAATAGAATGAACTGGACATAACTTTCCTATGTTCATATATAAATACACCACCAGTGAAACTCCACATCATATTCAACCACAAGAATGGGATCCTAATTAGAATAAGTTTTACTCCATGTTATGCATACTATTGCAAAATTCACTCTACTGTCATGTATATCTAAAAAGTACAAATAATTTTTTTTCAAATTAAAGGTGTCAAAAATAAAAAGCAAAAATTAAGAATACTTTTTAAAGTATTTTTTAGAAAAAACTAACCAAAGAAGTAGAGTGCTTTAAAGAGAGGATAAATTTTATTAAAACATTCTAAGGAAAAATAAAAAAATAAAAATATCATTTCATAAATTAAAGACCTGATATCATGAAGATATCAATTCCTCCTTAATAGATCTATAGATCTAAATCCCAATGTTTATTTGGTAGAACTTGACAAACCAACCCTAAAATTTATATATGTACTCTTTATATGTGAATTCCAAGTTGGTTAGAGGCCAAATATTAAAAAGAAAATTATAAAACCTTCAAAATACGATTTAGGAGAATATTTGTTTAACTTCAGAGTAAGGCAGATCTTAAACTAGACACAAAGTATATACATGATAAAGACAAAGACTGATAAACTTAAATACGAAAGAGCTAATCAAAAGAAGGAAGCTGCTCCTAGTCAGGGGTTGTGCTGAGCATCAGAAATTCAGGCAGTTAATAATGCTCCCTGACAGTAATGACTACCCCGGCTTCAAAGTTGGAAGTAGAAAGAAAGACCATCTCCCTTTTTGTAATTTCTCAGCATCCCGGGGGGAAGCAAATCACTGGATTTATCAATTCATCCAGGCTTGCCAGGCACTGAAAAGTAAAAAGAAAAAAAACTTTATTTCAGAAGTAGGGTAAGATCTTTGTATCTCAGGGGAAAAAAAAAAAAAAAAAAAGAACTGATTTCCCCCTGAGTGGAAGTTTAATCACTGATTACCTGTTGTATTCTGTCGAATGGATAGACTTATCTTCATAAGATCTTCCAAAAATACAAATGGAAAATTATACATTAAACTTAATAAGTATTCAATATAAAAATAAAGGAAAATTTTAGGAAAACACTCAGATATCTTAATTTATATATCTTGGTCAGCTGCTCTACAAAGGTACTTAATAAGCACTATGCATGGTGCTTATTAAAGCATAAGGTTTGGGACTGGGGTTATGACTCAGGGGTAGAGCACGTGCCTAGCACGTGTGAGGCACTGGGTTTGATCCTCAGCACCACATAAAATAAAAAAAATTATTTAAAAAGCATAAAGTTTTTAATTATACCCTTGATCTACACCTGGTTTTCAGTATCATCAGTGTAGAGCTACTAAAAGCACACATTTAAATCTAGTAATCTGTCATAGATTTTCCACAATTATACTTTTCTTTCAGTCTCCATTTAGTAGAAGATACCCCAGAAAGCAGAACTCCAACTCAAGTAAGCAATTTAAGATCTTTCCGAAATTGGCTGGAGACCAATGAAATAAATTATGATTATTTATTCTGGAGCAAAACTTGGCAAATGAGCATATCATAAGCAATAAAAATATCTGGGCAAATGGGCAACTTCATTTCATCAAGCATAGGTCAATATCTCAAAATATTATAAGATAATTTACGATCAAAGAAATCAACAGAAACTAAAAGGTGAACAACAATTAAAAAAACAAAAAACAATGTATCACAAGAACAACTATCTAGAAAAGCAAATTATTAGTAGTTTGGAAATATACAAATGTCTGTTTCTTGGACAATCTTATTGTGTTCATATATACAAAAGCTCGCAAATATTAATCCTCCCAAACATACCTCAGGCCTGAAAGCCTCAAATTTAGCATCACCATAAATATCTTAATACGACAACTTGTGTATTTTAATGTCTTTCTGTGCAAAGTATATGCAATGTTGTAAAAATGAAGTATCACAAATATTAACTAAATTTTATTTCATGAAAAATGAATAAATGACAAGCCATAAGTTGGAAAATATATTTGGAATATGATATATAATGAATAAAAGATTAGAATCTATATGTGTATATATAATTGACTAGCTATATCTATAAAAAAATTTTGTGAATTAGTCATATAAGGTCCAACCTAGTAGAAAGATAAAAGGAATTTCAAAGAAAAGAAAGCTCAAATGGCCAATAAAGTTATATAAAGATATTTAAATCTAATCATCAGGGGAATTATAATTTTAATTAAAATTAAATCTCTGATGCTCTGGCATCACAGAAAAAAAATGAATAAATCCAAATTGTCAGTTTTGTTAATGATCTGGGCAATGGCAATTCTCAAACTGTGGTGAAGTAAAAATTGGCATAGATACTTTTGAAAACAATCCTTAACTACTTAGTATATTTGAACACTGATGCTTCCTATAACCTAACATTTTCAGTCCTAGATATAAAACAGAAAAGCTCCTACCCATGTTCATCAGGAGATATGAACAAAAATAGTTATAGCAGTACTGTTTACAATGGCTAAAAATAATCAGAAGCAACCCAAATGTCCATCAAGGTAGGGTTTATTAATAAGTTTCAGTGCACAAGCCCTGGGTTCAATCCCCAACATTGAAAAAATAAATTTAATAACGAATAAAATTTCCAGAACATTCATTCATAAAATGGAATACTCTAAAGTAATGAAAATTAAACTATACGCACCCATATAGATGAATTTCAAAAACAATGTTAAACTAAAAAAAAAAAAAAAGCCATCATACAGAATATACAGAATGAATACCTTTTATATAAAGTTCAAAAATAGGGAAAATTAAGCAATACATTATTTAGGAATATGTTATTAGGTGGTAAAAACAATGAAGAAAGTAAAGACTAACACAAATTCTAGATGGTACTTATTTCTGGGGATGAATGATTGACATACAAGCCAGCAGAAGTACATATAGCGATTTTTTTTTTCATTAGTGGATCTGTGTGTATCCATTATTGTTCCTTGAATTACACATACAGGTTTTTATAGTTTTTGTATGTATGGTTTATTTTCAAAATAAAACTAAAGAAAAGGCAGTGTAATCATAGGAGCAGAGAGGACAGCGAGGCTGTTTTAGAGATATTAAGTCAGTGATAACAAAAATCGCACCAACATATAAAACCTAATGTCAAGTTATTAATCTACAAAGTGTGGATATAATCAGATTCTCAGAGGCAATCTTTCCCTTATTAACAAGTTCATGGGGCCACCTCATTATTCCTTCATTCTGGTTACATTTCATGAGAAAAAGTGTCTTCAGGCATCCTTGCTGGTTTTCTACTACCTGAGACATTCAAAGACCAGGCTTTTCATTATACTCTTTAGAAATAATTGTAATATATAATAAGTTTCACATGCTATTAATAAATTATGTGACCTTGAAGAAGCTACTTACTTTTGCTGAAAGAGTTTCCTCTTCCACAGGATAGTAACACTTTAGCAAAGTCATTGACTGCTTGCCATCCATGAGCTTCCCCGATGCTTTCCAATTTCTAGTTAAACTGGGATTATAAGAGTAATTATGGTCAATGGATTTTGGGCACAGGAGGTGTGAAACTTCCTGGTAAAGTTTTTAAAACTATTCACATTCTACCCTCCCCACCCAGGGGCTCTAGAAACCTCCTGAGAAGTAGAAAGAGAGTCACTGCCTCGGGAGCTGTCCCGGAAGCCACCAGACACACAGAACACTTCGTGTGAGTGAGAAGTACACTTCTATGTGCTAAGTCATAGGTTCATTTTTATCACAGCGTAACCTGACCTACCCTAACACAAAAACACGCTTTGAAACTAGGAAGTGTGATTTCCAAATGGTTGTTACTCTCATACGAACATTTTTGCAACTCTCTGGGCATTCTTGAATGAAATGAGCTGCACTTATCTGACAATTGAAATTGTTTTAGATTTGTTATTCTGAAATAATCCAGACTTACAAAAGATTTTCAAAACTAGTACAAGAGTTCCTACATGCCCTTCACATAGCTTCCACAGATATTAACCTATAATACAATAATAAAAACCAGGAAATTCACACTGATACAATATTTGAAAACTAGTTTATAAGACTTATTCAAATTTTACCAAATAAAGCAATCATGTCTTTTTTTCTGATGCAGAGTACATTTCAAGAACACATGTTATATTTAATTTCAACTCACCTTTAATCTGGAATAATTCCTTAGTCTTTGCCTTTCTTGATCATGCCATTTTTTAAGAACACTAGTCAGTTATTTTGCAGAATGTCCCTCAATTTGAGTTTGTTCAGTGTTTCCTCATGATGAAATTCAGGTTACATATTTCTGACAAGAATATCATAGCAGTGAGGTTATGTCTTTTCAGAATCTAGCAGAAGGCATATGATGTCAATCTGTCTAATTAATGGCTATGGTACCTTTGATGACTTGTTCAAGGTGGTGTCTGCCAGGTTTTTCCACCATACAGTTATTATTTTTATCTCTGTAATTGCTGTGATTTGGATGTATTCCGCTTGGTCCTCCTTGGGGCAGTGTCAGGAGGTGGGGTCTAGTGAGAGGCAATTGGGTCGAGTGGGTGGAGCCCTTGTCCATGAATTAATGTTGTCATCACTAAAGAGAGCTGTTATAGAAGTTACTCTGCCCCTCATTTTTCCTCTTTGCATGTGCTCACTTGCCCTCTCACAACACAACAGGAAAGTTATGGCAAGACGTCACCACTATCTATGCCTTAAACTTCCCAACCTTCGAAACCATGACTTAAATGAACTCATTTTCTGGGAACTGAGGATATGCCTCAGTGGTAGATTGCTTGTCTATCATGTATGAGGCTCTGGATTTGATCCCCATCACTGCTAAAACAATAATAATAAATAATAAATTCTTAGTTTGTGATATATTCTGTCATAAAAACAGAACGAAACAATAATTAAACCTGGTGCAGTGACTGACTCCTGTAATCCCAGAGGTTTAGGACGCTGAGGCAGGAGGATTGCAAGTTCAAAGCTGGCCTTCGCAACTTAGGCACTAAGCAACTTAGTGAGATCCTGTCTCAAAATTTAAAAATTAAAAGAGTTGGGGGTGTGGCTCAGTAGTTAAGCACTCCTGAGTTCAAACCCTGGTACCAAAAAAAAAAAAAAAAAAAAAAAGTAAGTGTCTATGATGAGATACTTTGAGACAATGTGAACATTCTGTTTACAAGAACACCATACTTTCACAGATTGTTTAGCCTCTGGTGATTATTCTTTTTGGAAAGAATTATTACTGTGGCATTTGCTAAATAGTAGTATTCTATTTCCATTATCATTCTTCTTGTATTATTAGAATTCAGCTGTTAGGAAGAACTTTCCCTTCTCCTTCATTTATCTATACATTCAATTACTTCCTTATATTTATATGGGTGCATATATATTTATTTTATTCTATGGGCTGTAATGCATTCCTGTTATCATTTAATTTGTTGCTCCAATTATCCTTGATTTGTCCTCAAAATTGTTTTTTCTGTCCATTTGATGTGGTGCCCTCATGACTGAGTCTTTTCTTATTTTCTGGCACAACACAATGTTCTAGGCTCACCCTCATATTTTCCCTCCCCCAGACCTGGAATCAGCCACTTCCCCATAGAGCCTGGTTCTTTTTTATTGAAGAATGGTATTTGAAAACAAAGATTTAGGCATTACCTGAGCCTGACAACTTTCTATACCTTGTGAATTTTCTAAACTTCTATGAAATTTCCTTTAAGAATTTCCTAAAAATCTGCTTGAACCCATTATTGTTATTCTCCCACCTTATTAAATTTTATTTTATATATTCACTACTGCAGCTAATCCAGAAATCCTAACTAGCAATCCATGCATCCAATTCAGTACATGGACTTAATTTATTTAGTCATTAACATTTTTTTAAATTCATAGATTTCACATAATACAATTCCTGTCTTGTCTTGAAAAGCAAGTGTTCAGCTGAGCATAGTGATGAAGTGCATTGACTGTGAATTTGAACTTGGATTTGAATCCTGGCTATGCCTCTAACTAGCCATGTCCCCTTGGCAAGTTACTTAATGCTGCTATGCTTCAGTTGAGTGGGAAAAAATAATAGTATGCAACCATAGGGTTGTTATGAGGATTAAAAAGTTAATTTATAAACTAGGACTAGAACCAACAAATGACCCAGCCATCCTGCTCCTTGGTGTCTATCCAAAATATCTAAAATCAGCATACTACAGCAATTCATCCACTACAATGTTTATAGCAGCACAGTTCATAATAGCCAAAGTATGGTATCAACCCAGATGACTGTCAATAGATAAAGAGAATAAGAAAATGTGCTATATATACACAATGGAGTTTTACTCAGTCATAAAGAAGAATTAAATAATGGCATTGGCCAGTAAATAGATGGAAATTGAAAAAATCAGACTAAGTGAAAATAAACCAGACTTAGAATATCAAAGATAAAATTTTTTCTCTCATATGTGGAAGTTAGAGCAAAATATAGGAAAGAAGGCAGTGGGGGAGGGGATCAGATATAAAAATACAGGAAAAAATCAGTGTAGTAGATATAGGAGAATGAGAGGAGGAAGGTAGGAAAAGGGCAAGATAAATGGAATGAATTTAACAAAATCATATTATATTCATATATAAAGATACAAAAGGGAAGTTCACTTTTATATATTTGTAGAAGAAAGGAAGTTTAATAACATAGAGGAGGGAAAATAGGGGGAGGGAGAAGAGTAAGAAAAGTGGGGAAATGGGACTTGAAATCAAATTCCTTGCATGTATGACTTGCCAAAATAAATTCAATTACTATGTATAATTATGGTGCTCTAACAAAAAATATTTTAGATAAATTTACATAAAGTATGTAAACAAGGACCTAACACATAAGTGAGAATTATGTAGCTTTTATCATTATCTTGAAATACTAGGCCTGCAGTTCACATTGGCAGTAATCAGCTGTAACTAAATAGCAGCTTCTGCCTGTATGTCAGGTGTTTGCCACTGTACCACAGTTCCCACATCTCCTTATCTTACACTGCCTACTTCATCTACTATCTTATCTGCTTGGACCTGGAAGACATTTGAATATGTGATCCTTGGTTAATAGGAAAAACAAATTGTACAACTTAATGAACTTGACTCAAGTTTTAAAAACTACAACACTCTGAGGGTTGCCTCACTAACTTCCAGCAGCTCTACCTTCCCTTATCATCTGAATATTCAAAGTCAAGATCTAAAAACCCTATCTGAAAGTATTTAAAGACTTATAGATATTACCTCACTTTTCCTTGATGAAACTATTCCTCATTCAAAACTACCCCACTCCCAGGATGTGAAACTCCATACCAAACCTGATTCAAATCTTAGTCCAGTCCCTACTTCTCAGAAAACACAAATCTCATTCCTCTCAGTTCTTATACCTCCCTATTATAATTTGGATCTGGTATATCCCTCCCAAAGGTTCATGTGTTGAAGGCATGGTCCCCCGTGCAGTAATGATCAGAAGTAGGCTTTTATAAAGTGATTAGATCATGAAGACTCTGATCTCATCAATGAAATAATCCATTGATGGATTTATAATTGGATGGAGTATTGGGAGGCAGTGGAAGTTATAGGAGGCAGGACTTTGTTGAAGGAGGGAAATCACTGGAAGCAACCCTGGAAGAGTATATGTTGTTCCTTCCTCATTTTCCTCCTTCCTTCTCTCATCTATCCTCATCCCACCCCCTCTCTCCCCTTCCTAGGTATGCAAGGTGAGCCACTTTGCTCTGACATGCCCTCCCGGCCATGATGTTCTACCACACCACAGACCCAGAAACAATGAAGACAAGTGACTATGGACCAAAACCTCTAAAACTATGAGCCAAAGTAAAATAAATGTTTTCATCCTTTGTTTTTCTTAGGTGTTGTCACAGTGACAGAAAGTTGACTAACACATTCCCAAATAGTAATCTCTCCTCTCTCTCTCTCTCTAATTCTCTCTCTTTCTCTTTCTCTATCCTCCCTCTTCACTTGTCTTTCTCAGTGTGCAACACACACAGGTACACACACATGTGTACCCACATTTACCAAAACAGAGAGCATTCTGTTCACTTAAGATAAAAGAGTTTAAATTGCTGAAAACTAGTAGATATGTAGAGTTCCAATAAATATGACCTTCTCTTTAGGAGCATAAATTGGAGTGTTGACATTAAATTAAATTAATTCCTATTTTTTTCTACTATCAAGTCTGTCTCCATTTATTGTCACTGCTAGCAATATAACTTAATGGTAGATATTGGTTATTTATATTTGTTCTCAGCCTTGGCTATCACTTTGGAACACTTTTAGTACTTTGATTTTCCTTTGGAGAACTACTTCTACTCTGGTGCACAGAATATAGGGTAAATGTCAATCAAAGTGTCACCATCTTCTAGCCAAGAGGTAGAAACAAGATCCCAACTAAGTCAAACCAACAGTTTCTCCTAGGAACTGGAATTCTGAATCATTGAAACAAGGATGGAAACAGTTGTAGAAAATTTATCTTGGTAATGACCTTGAAGAGACCATCCAATGACATCCAGTTACCCAGGACCCAGGAACTCACTAATATTGGCAACTATAACGTAACCAAGTCTTAAGTTTCTTATCTATGAAATAAGTATTAACAAAAGCAACAGCAGGAAGATGTTGAGATTAAATTAGATAAAACATGTAAGTAAAATATCCATCATTGTGTCTCAAAATTGAGCTGTATCTAAAGAAAACAGTGGAATAATTATTTAGAATGAAAGTCATCGTTGCAGGCTAAATTCCATAGTAAATATTGTATTGTCCATTTTTCATTATTATAATGAAATAATTGAGGTGGGAGACTTATAAAGAAAAGAGATTTATTTGGTTGACAATTCTGGAGTTTCAAGGGCATGGTGCCAGTATCAGTCTGGCTCTGATGAGGACCTCATGGATGTGGAGAAATCACACTACCCCATAGGAAGTTAACAATACTGAGGTGACCAGGCTCATTCTTTTATAATAACCCTCTTGCTAAACCAACTCAGGTGTCCCATAAGAACTACCTTAATCCTTTCCAAGGGCAAATCCCCAGTGACCTAAGGATTTTCCATTAGGCCTCACATCTAAAGGTTCCATACCATTTCCCAACATGGCTACCAGAAAAACCAAGATTCCAACACACAAATTCTCAGGGAGGAAACTACATGCAGAACAGAGCAAATATACAAAAATTTCCTTCAGAATTGCCAAAAAGGAGAAACTACAACTTCTTCTGGCATAAATCTCAAGAATTCACAAATTCCCTTCCTATAAGCTAGGTCTTACATTCCCCTTCCTAGAGGATAAGAAGAACATAGGCATTTCAACTTGCTTCATCATGGGACAGCACTTTTTTAAAGCTTCTAACAATGAGTTTGCACCATCCTTGTCTTATCAGGGTATTCAATTTCATATACCACAACAAACTCTTTCTTGAGCCTCTGCTGCCTGCAGAGGAACAGCCTCTCTAGGGTCTTCCCAAATTGGGAATAAGTAATGGAAGCACTAACCTTAAAAGGGAGGGGTAGGTACCTCTCTGAACCTTCTGAGGGTTAGAAATCCAAACTTTTTAAGGTTATTCACAAATTTCTTCATCTATGTGTCAGGACCCCAAGTTTCCCTACCAGAGCCCTAACACTGGTCTAGAAGTCTTGACTTGGTTGAGCATTTAATTGTCTTTGAAGTTTGGTGTCGAACTAAGTCCTGAGTATTGTTTTTAACTTCTTATGCTCTCCCACTGTGGGAGATAAAGTATTTCATCCTTATCAAAAAGACCCTAGGATCATTCCACTTGGTTTTCAAATATTTGTTAAATGCCCTCAACATTCTACAGAGGCATAACTCTGTAGAATATCAATGCAACTTAATAGCCAACCAATCTCCTGTCCTGATATGCCTGTCTCTTCACTATTCCACTGCCACCCAGGCCCTCTTTAAAAGCCTGAATGTTTTCCTCCACCAGAACATTTTCCTAAACTCCCCACTGGTGAAAGTTTTAACAGTTTGGCTGTTATTTTTCACTGGAAACTATCTGTGTTTCACTTACCACCTGCAATGGGGCCCTTGTTGTCACCCAGTCTTCACTTATGGTGTTCTACTGTGGCCATTTCAGGTCCTGGGGTAAGTAGACACTAAAATTGTTGGGAACATAAGAGGTTTTATGGAAGGTGGTATCTGTGAAAGTCAAGGGGAATGAAGCAGACTTCAGCAAGAGAAGCCTTCAGATAACAATGCAGATCTGACAGTCCTGGCCTATTTGAATTCTTGCATCCAATTATATGTGTTTCTTTGAATACAGAAACAATATTTAAAACTATTTATTAAAAACATTAGTAAAAGCATGTCTTATGGTAAATTAGCAAAATGTCATTATACTGAATGTGCCTATTTTGCAAAATTAGATTGAACCAAGCTACAACCAAATATCAGTTTCAAGTTCTTGTCAACTGTCTCTTCTCACTTAGATTAATAATACTTCAAAATTTCCAAAATATCAGAAATATGTAGATAAAGATGACAAGAGGTTTGTATGTTTATTTTTTGTGTTTCTTTGTTTTTACTACATTGTAAGTTATGAAAGGAAATTATTGTAGAGAGACTTTAAAATGAGGTTACAAGGATCCTAGGGTGCAATAGAAATCTCACGCTAATGTCATATAAGCTTCAAAACAAGTCACCAAGAACATAAGAAGACTGATAGCCTCCCTAATCTAGGGTCAATATATTTTTCACAATGTTGACATTACTTGTCAAAAAGAACTTTTAATGAAGAAAGTGAATTTTTCCATTGAAGCTGTAATTTTTATCACAAGTAAATAAAAAGTCTCAAATGATCTATGGTTCTCAAGATTAGCTTTCTTCACAAAACCCTAAAACTTCATTTTTGATTGGGTCAATGCTATTGTTCTCAGTAAAACACTCATGATTTGTCATTTTTACCATCCTGTTAAACATACTAAGTAAAAAGGCAAAAATTTTTGAAAAGAGATGTTCTCAATAAATGATGCAGCATTAGCTAATAAATTCAGGAGATAAGCATCCCCAGTTTCTCATGTGATTGATTTGGTCCTGTTATTTTTTTTTTATTTGCTACTCTGTCTATTAAAAACTCACAAATCATGTTGAAAGTTTTTTTAAAAAAATACTTTTAGTTATAGATGGACACAATATCTTTATTTTATTTATTTTTTTATGTAGTGCTGAGAATCAAACCCAGTGCCTCTCGCACATGCTAGGCAAGCACTCCACCACTGAGCCACAACCCCAGCCTGTGATGAGAGGTTTTGTTTGCATTTTCTAAATAAACATTACTTCACACTTATTCTCGTTTAACAGTAAAGAAAAATCAATGAAAAGCTAAATTGGTAATACTTATCTTCAACATATTCTGTTTGAGTATATGTTTTGAACATTTTAAAATGTGTCCTTAGGTGTTTTATTTTGAAAATGCCAATTGTTTCAGCTTGGATACCAATTTTTTTAGGCAAAACATGTTTTGGCCCAATCTACAGCTTCATTTTCCACAAGAATTTTGAAACTGATTTTAAAGACAGCTTTCATTTCTTTTTTTATTTTCTGTTTAAGTTGTTGCATGTTTCTGTTAGTTTGAAAAATTTTAGTGAGTTTGAAAAATTTTAGTGAGTTTCCTTCACAATTTGTGTGGTTGTAAAAGAGAGGTGGTTTTATTTAGTTACTCATAGCTAGTCCCTATAAGTTACACCAAGGTTTAAAGCTGAGAGAAGTACCTGTGGCAGACATATACACTTCTTACCAAATATCCATGTGTTCCTCTGCATTTCTTTACACACTTGCAGTTAGATATGCCCACATAACTAGTTTGGTCAGGGAAAGAAAATAACAAATGTCATTTCTAAGTCAGAACATTTAGGAGCCAGTGTATAACTCTGTATATACAGAATATATTTCCATATATGAAAGATATGTTGTCTTTTTTATTTTTTTCAAATTGACATATTAATTGTGTATAGTTATGGATACAGTGTGATCATTTGATGCATATATACAATGTGTAATGATCAAATCAGGGTAATTAGAATTTCCATCTCAAATATTTATCAATTATTTGCGCTGGGAAGCTCAAACTTTTTTCTTCTAGTTCTTCATAAAACATACAATACTTTCATTGTAAACTACAGTCATCCTACTAAGCTGTAGAACTTTAGAACTTATTTCTCCCATGGAAATGTATTTTGTTACCTGTTATACAACCTCCCTCTATTCTCCTTCTCTCTACCCTACCTACCTGCTAGTGACCACTATTTTACTCTCTTCTTTTATAAAATTAGAAACTCTGTTTTAAGAAGAGTTGAAATATGAAGCAGACTAGATCCCTTAGTCTACTTGGAAGGGAGCTGCCCTTGAATCATTGGATGCACAATTCACTGGTCAGTGAGAAATAAGCCGTTGTACCATTAAGCCACTGACTTAGAGGTTAATTTGCTGCCACACACAACCCAGAATCTGCATATATTCTACAGTGTTTTGTTTGATTGCTGCTTCTTTCTGCTGACTCCATTGTGATTGGAATGATGCTAACATTTTTCTGTTCTTTTTTACCAAGTGAAGGAGTCTTCAGGGACAATTTTACTTGCTCATAACCTTTGATCATTCCAGTTATTTTTTTTGAATATGAATATTTTACATGAAATTTTCATGTTCCACCATCAATGGATGTTTATAATTGAAGATACAATTTTTTAAGTGTATAGTACTACATTTTCAAAATAAAAAGGGAGTGTGAATGTATGACTGTGTAACAACAAATCCCATCATTATGTACAACTATACTGCACCAACAAAAAAAGTGGGAAAAAAAAGGCAAAAGGAAGTATTACAATAATGTTTAAAATAGAATTTTAGGAATATTTATATTAGTAGAAAACTAATTGTCATAGAAAGTAAAACTAAAAAGAGTTGCAAATTTGTAAACAAAGTATTTATGGGAATTATTTTGGGAAATTGAGCTGATGTATGAGAAAAATTATTTTCTATAATCAAAATCATAAATACATAAATTCAAAAACACCCACAGGAATTTGGATAAAGGTAACCTCATTCTTCAAAACAATGAGTGTGTCTGACCCTCTATCAGATGACTGAGAAATCACATGGTCTAGTTCTAAACATTACATGGAGAGGAAGTTACATTTATATAATCTAGGCTCACAGCAATAATGTGCCCAATTGTGATGGGGAGACAGGTTTTCTCAATGATATAAAAGAACAAATTTCCCAGTAATTCCTGGTATATAAAAATATAAAAACATACAAAAATTGAACAAATGTAAAACATAAAACTGATGTAAATGAAAAAGATAACTGCTGATTTTTATTGTGGATTTATATGACCAATATTTTAAGAAAAAAGGATTCACAATTTTTCTTATTTACATTGCCTTCTTGTATATTTAATGCTTCAGAAAGGTGGAACTTGTCAATTCTCTAGCTTTAAGTACTCTTAGCACAGTAGTATGTTTAATCCTGGGGGTGAAATTACTCAAATTGAGAATCATCACTCCAATTTCCTTAAAGATTATCTTTACTCATGCTTGGACATCTTAACACTTTAAATTTTGACTGTGTAGATTTCTCATGTCAGTCATTTGCTGAGTTATATGAATTTACTCTCAATGTACATTCAGGAGAGAATATTAAATATTCATTTACAATTTACTCTAGAGCTATTTTAGGTGTGTTGTTGAGAGCATTATACACAATTTCATATAAAGTTCCCTTTATGCATTTCATGAAGTAAATTTCTTTTGTATCTCAATACAGAAAAAAAAAAGAAAAACAACATTTCTTTTCCCAAGAAACATGTCTGTTTTCTAAACTAATAGCATTAAGGTTTTTTCCTTTTTTTATTCGTTGTTTTCAGATATACATGACAGTAGAGTGTATTTTGACATATTATACATATATGGAGTACAACCCATTCCAAATAGGATCCCATTCTTGTGGTTGTACATAATGTGGAATTACACTGGTCATGTATGAGCAAAGGAAAGTTATGTCTGATTCATTCTACTGTCTTTCCTATATTCCCTTCCCTTTATTCCCCTTAGTCTAATCCAATAAACTTCTATTCTTCCCCTCCCTACCATTCCTTGTTTTGAGTTAGCATCCACATATCAGAGAACCTTTGGCCTTTAGTTTTGTGGGAATGGTTTATTTCACCGAGCATGATAGTCTCCAGTTCCATCCATTTACTGGCAAATGCCATAATTCTATTCTCTCTTCCTTATAGCTGAGTAATATTCCATTGTGTATGTAAACATTGTCTTTATCCATTCATCTGTTGAAGGGTATGTAGGTTGGTTCCATAGCCTAACTATTATGAATTGAGTTGTTTAAACATTGAAGTAGTATGCTGATTTTAAGTCCTTTGGGTATAAGAGGAGAACTGGGATAACTGGATCAAATGCTGGATCTACTTCAAGTTTTCTGAGGAATCTCCATACTGCTTTCCAGAGTAGTTGCACCAATTTTCAGTCCTACCAGCAATGTATGAGTGAACCTTTTTCCCCACATCTTCACCAACATGTATTGTTACTTGTATTCTTGATAATTGCCATTCTGACTGGAGTGAGATGAAATCTTGGTGTGGTTTTACTTTCCATTTCCCTATTGGCTAGAGATGTTGAACATTTTTTCACATACTTGTTGACCATTCATATTTCTTCTTCTGTGAGGTGTCTGTTCAGTTCCTTTGTCCATTTATTGATTGGGTTATTTGGGGTTTTTTTTTGTGGGCATGTTAAGTTTTTTGAATTCTTTGTATATCCTGGAGATTAATGTTCTCTGAGGTGCTGGTGGAAAAGATTTTCTCCCATTCTATAGGCTCTCTTCATGTCATGTTTCCTTTGCTGTGAAGGAGCTTTTTAGTTTGATGCCATCCCATTTATTGATCCTTGATTTTACTTCTTGCACTTTAGGAGTCTTATTGAGGAAGTCTGTTCCTGAGCCAACATGATGGAGAGTTGGGACTACTCTTTTTCTTCTAGTAGGCACAGGTCTCTGGTCTAATACCTATGTCCTTGATCCACTTTGAGTTGAGTTTTGTGCAGGGTGAGATATAGAGGTTCAATTTCAATCTACTACATATGGCTTTCCCATTTTCCCAGGACCATTTGTTGAAGAGGCCATTTTTTCTACAATGTATGTTCATGACACCTTTGTCTGGTATAAGATAACTGTATTTATGTGGGTCTGCCTCTCTGTCTTCTGTTCCATTGGTCTTCATGTCTGTTTTGGTGCAAATACCATGCCATTTTTGTTACTATAACTCTGTAGTATAATTTAAGGTCTGGTATTGTGATACCTCCTGCTTCACTTTTCTTGCTAAGAATTGCTTTGGCTATTCTGGGCCTCTTGTTTTTCCAAATGAATTTCACAACTACTTTTTCTATTTCTATGAAGAACATCATTAGAATTTTAATAGGAATTACATTAAATCTGTATAGCACTTTTGGTAGTATGTCCATTTTAACAATACTAATTCTGCTTATCCAGGAACATGGGAGATTTTCATTTTCTAAGGTCTTCTTCAGTTTCTTTCTTTAGTGTTCTGTAGTTTTCATTGTAGAGATCTTTCGCCTCTTTTTTTAGGTGGATTTCCTAGTATTCTTTTTTTGAGGCTATTATGAATGGGTTTCTTAATTTCTCTTTCAGATGATTCCTTATTAGTGTATAGGAATGAAATTGATTTATGGGTGTTAATTTTATATCCTGCTACTTTGCTAAATTTGTTTATGAGTTATAGAAGCTTTCTGGTGGAGTTTTTTGGGTTTGTAAGTATCAAATCATGTCATCAGAAAATAGTGATTGTTTGAGCTCTTCTTTTCCTATTCACATTCTCTTAATTTCTTTCTGTTGTCTAATTGCTCTGGCTAGGGTTTCAAGGACTATGTTGAATAGGAGTGGTGAAAAAGGGCACCCCTGTCTTCTTCCAATTTTTAGAGAAATTGCTTTCAATTTTTCTCCATTTAGAATGATGTTGGCCTTGGGTTTAGCTTATATAGTCTTTACAATGTTGAGGTATGTTCCTCCTTTCCCTAGTTTTTCTAGTGTTTTGAATGTGAATGGATGCTGAATTTTGTCAAATGCTTTCTTTGCATCTATTGAGATAATCATGAGATTCTTGTCACTAAGTCTAATTGGTGTGATGAATGACATTTATTGATTTCTGAATGTTGAACCAACCTTGCATCCCTGGGATGAATCCCACTTGATCATGGTGCACTATCTTCTTAATATGTTTTTGTATGCAATTTGCCGGTATTTTATTAAGAATTTTTGCATGTATATTCATCAGGGATATTGGTCTGAAGTTTTCTTTCCATGATGTGTCTTTATCTGGGTCTGGTATCAAGGTGATACTAGCTTCACAGAATGAGTTTGAAAGAGTTCCCACCTTTTCTGTTACATAGAATAATTTGAGAAGTATTGGTGTAAGTTCTTCTTTGACGATTTGGTGGAACTCGGCTGAGAATCCATCTGATCCTGGGTTTTTCTTTTTGGTAGGTTTTTAATGTCATTTTCAATTTCATTGCTTGAAATTGATCTGTTTAAATTTTCTATGTACTCTTGTTTCAATTTGGGTAGGTAATATGTCTCCAGAAATTTTTCAATATCTTCATAATTTTCCATTTTATTGGAGTATAGATTTTCAAAGTATTTTCTGATTTTGTCTGTATTTCAATAGTGTCCATGGTGATATTTCCTTTTTCATCACAAATTTTAGTGATTTAAGTTTTCTCTCTTTTTCTCCACTAGCTTAGATAAAGGTTTATCATTTTATTTATTTTTTCACAGAACCAGTTTTTTGTTTCTTCTATTTTTTGAATTTTTTTCAATTTCACTGATTTTGGTTCTGATTTTAATTATTTCTTGTCTTCTGCTTTTGGTGTTTATCTGTTCTTTTTCTAGGGCTTTGAGATGTAATGTTAGGTTATTTATTTGGTGAATTTCTATTCTTTTAAAGAATGTGCTCAGTGCAATGAAATTTCCTCTTAGAACTGCCTTCATAGTTCCCGCAGAATTTGGTAAATTGTGTTGCAATTCTTATTTACCACTAAGTATTTTTTAAATTTCATCCCTGATTTCTTCTACTATCCATTGGTCATTCAATAGCATATTATTTAGTCTCCAGGTGTGAGAGTAGCTTCTATTTTTTCATTTCATCATTGATTTCTAATTTCATTCCATTATGATGTGAGAGAATGAAAGGAATTATCTCTATTTTTTGTATTTAATAAGAGTTCCTTTGTGGCCTATGATATGGTCTATTTTACAGAAGGGTCCATGTACTGCTGAGAAGAAAGTATATTCAGACCTGGATGGATGAAATATTCTATATATGTCTGTTAAGTCTAAATTATTAATTATATTTTTTAGTTCTATAGCTTCTTTATTTAGTTTTTATTTAGAGGATCTATCTCATGATGAGAGAGACATGTTAAAGTCACCCAATATAATTGTGCTGTGGTCTATTTGATTAGTGAAGTTGAGAAAGATTTGTTTATGTACATAGATGCTCCATTGTTTGGGGCATAAGTATTTATAATTATTTTGTTTTATTGATGTATAATTCCCTTAAGCAGTATGAAATAACCTCCTTGGTCCCTTCTGATTAACTTTGGCTTGAGGTCCACTGTATCTGATGTAAAGATAGAAACCCCTGCTTGTTTATGAGGTCCATGTGAATGATATGTTTTTTCCCATCCTTTTACCTTCATCCTGTGACTGTCTTTGCTTATGAGGGAGTGGTAAGTCTCTTGCAGACAGCATATTATTGGGTCTTGTTTTATAATCCAATCTACCAGTCTATGTCTTATGATTGATGAATTTAGGCCATTTACATTCAATGCTATTATTGAGATATGAGTTTTATTCCCTGTCATTTTGATTTATTTCTGGTTTTTACTTTGAACTAATTTCTCCTTTGATTGGTCTTCTAGTGTAGTTCCTCCCTTTGCTTGTTTTCACTTTTATTTTTCATTTCTTCTTCATGAATTATTTTATTGAATATGCTTGTAGAGTAGGCTATCTAGTTGTGAATTATTTTAACTTTTACCATGGAAGGTTTTTATTTAATTGTCATTTCCAAAGCTTAATTTTGCTTCAGATTTTCTTTCAGAGATTGGTATACATTACTCTAAGACCTCCTAGCATTGAGAGTCTGGACTGAAAAACCAACTGAGATCCAAATTGGTTTCCCTCTAAATGTTACCTATCATTTTTCTCTGGCAGCCTTTAAAATTCTATCCTTATTCTGTATGTTAGGCATTTTCATAATAATGTTCCTTGTTGTGGGTCTTTTGTAATTTTGTATATTTGGCATCCTGTAAGCCTTCTGTATTTAGTTTTCCATTTCCTTCTTAAGATTTGGGAAATTTTCTGATATTATTTATTAAAAATATTGTGCTTTCTTTTGGTTTATATCTCTGAGTCTTCATCATCCTGAAAAAATCTTAAGTTTGGTTTTTTCATGTTACCCATATTTCTTAGAAGTTCTATTTATGATTTCTTAACATCTTTTTTCCATGTTCAACTTTATTTTCAAGATTATATATTTTATCTTCATTGCCTAAAACTCTGTCTTCTAAGTGGTCTAGTCTGTTGGTGATGCTTTCCATTGAATTTTAAATTTGGCTTATTGATTTCCTTCATTTCAAGGATTTCTGAGTTACTCTTCTTTAGGATCTCTATCTCCTTATTGAAATGATCTCTCACTTCTTGTATTTTCTCTCTGACTTCTTTTCTTATGTTATCTTTTTCCTCATAAATCAACTTAGCCATGAACTTTCTGAGTTCTATCTCTGACATTTCCTCCACTGTGATGTCAATGGAGTGTATTGTTAAGGTATTCTGTGTTATTTGGGATGACTTGTTCCCTTGCTTTTTCACACTGTTTGTGTGTCTACTCATCTATCTGGATGGATCTGGTACTGTAGATTTTCTACCTTACAAGTTTACAGTGTCCCTTTATGTCTTTAGCACCTCACTAGTACTCACAGATTGGGGGGAGAGCCCAACACTCCATGCAAACAATATATAGCAGTAAATTAGGGCCTTAGTTCCTATTTTGATATCTAGTGTTAATTGGTACAATATAGAGAGATAGTAGGATCAGCAATTTCTATCAGTAAAAATAGTAATAATCATTCATGAGGTCTGGTTTAAAATCAAACAATAGATGTTGTCTATGACTTCCACCATATTAATTATTGCTATGACATTGGTGGTAGGAGTAGACATTAAATGCCTCATTAGTATTAAGAAGTGTTAAGGACAGAGTTGAGTATGAGGAAAGAAGAGATAGGAGGGTAGAAAAGTGTTTGCAATTTCAAAGGTTTTATAGGGCAGATGCAGCAGTAACTTAGTATATGTTGTTAATGTGAAAGGGGAAGAAGCAATAGAATAATATAAAGGAGGAGAGAAAAAATGAAATTTGCATGTCAGAAATAGAAAAAAGAAAGAGGGAGACAAGAGAGATAGAGTAGTGGCAAAGACAATACAAAACAAAATCAAAATATGCTAATAAAAACTGTAACTCTCTGCAGCTGGGATTGTAGCTTGGTGGTAGAGCACTTGCCTAGCACATGTGAGGCACTGGGTTTGATCTTTATCACCACATAAAAATAAATTTTAAAAAAGTTAGTGTGTCTATCTACAACTACATTTTTTAAAAATCTTTAAAACACACACACACCCCTAATCCTCAAACTACAGAGAGTGGGAAAATAATCGAGAAAACATAAAGAAAGAAAAGAAAAGAAAAAAAAAAGGCTAGAAATGAGGAGAGAGAAACAGATATGAATATTATATCTTCTCCTAATTGCTAGATCCAAAATTAAATAATCGCTATGAAATGGGCATCTTTTTGTTTTTTGGTTTTTTTGTTTTGTTTTGTTTTGTTTTGTTTTTTGCTTCTAAAAGGGTACCCTTGAATTGATTTGAAATCATGGGTGCTCCAAAAATGCTTTTTATAGATCACAGGGGACTGAAAGAAAAAAAAATAGAAAAGAAAGTTTAACAAATGGCCTAAATCTTCTTTCCCATAATATGAACCCCTGGAAAAAGTACTTAGCAGAGAGATACTCAATCTAACCAGAACTCTTTTTTATTTTCTTTATAAGATATAATGGTTTTGGGACACAATGTCCCCCCAAAAGCTCTTGGGTTGGTATAGGAATGTTCAGATGTAAAATGATTGAATTGTGAGAACTGAAACCTAATCAGTCCAGGCTAGATTGAAAGGACTGACTGGATGGTAACCATAGACAGATGGGGTGTGACTGGAAGAAATGGGTCAACCAGGGCCCAATGGTTGCTTCCTGGCTGCCATGAATGGAGCAGACCTCCTCACTCATGCCCTTCTGCCATGATTTTCTGATTCACTTGGGCCCAGAGCAATGGAGTCAGTCCACTATGGACTGAATCTTTGACACCATGAGTCAAAATAAACTTTCCCTCCTCTAAGGTGTTCTTGTCAGGTATCTCAGTTACAGTGATACAAAGCTGACTAACACATAAAGTTAAGTGATTCCTTGCGGCTGTCTTCAAGTGAAGCTAAATAGCCTCACTTAGGTAAAATCTTTCTTTTCATATTATCCCAATATTTTTTGTATTAAGTTTAATATCTTATTAGAAAATAATAAGGCCAGTATTAATAAACCACTCTAAAACTCAGTAATTACTTTGAGCTCAAATTTCCATTAGTAATGTACATAGATGGCTACAGCTGACAACTTATCACTGAGGAGTCATACGTTCTTTTTTTTAATTTATTTTTATTGAAAACAAATGGGATACATCTTGTTCCTCTGTTTGTACGTGAAGTAGAGGCATACCATTTGTGTAATTGCACATTTACATAGGGTAATGGTGTTTGATTCATTCTGTTAATTTTTTCCTCCCCCCCACCCCTCCCACCCCTTTTCCCTCTATACAGTCCCTCCTTCCTCCATTTTTGCCTCCCTCCCATCCCCCATTATGTGTAGGAATACATTCTTTATCTCCTGTGTTTGAGTACATAAACAATGACTCCAATACTTCACTGTACTTTTCATTTCATTTCCTGTCACTTGAGCTTTGTGTTCTCCTGTGGAAAACTGTTTTCTATGAACTTGTGTGTTTCCCAGTATTGAATATTGTGTCCTTTTTAGTAATAGAAACACAAGTTCAGACTTAATTTAACCAGTGTTTAAATTTTAGGAAGATGAGGGATATATGTCTGAAAATACTTTGTTCCCTTTTGATAGATAGACCTAAAAGGAAAATGGCAATAAGTTCACCTTCTTATTTCACCAATTCTTACACTATTTTTCTGCTTCTTTAAGGGCTGTCTTCTAAGCATAGTTGGCTTTCCCCTCAAATCCAGAGACTAACTAAAGGTAGGCAAATATTGGGGAGGAGAAGAGGCGGGGAACTATATCTTAGATACAGAAAGAAAAAACAAAGCAAAAAGCATACTTAAATCCAATGCTTGAACTTAGAAAAAAACGAAGCCCAGAGTGACCTCTGACCCTTGACCAATGTCACACCATCACTTACAATAGGAGACACAATTGAAATTCAGATCTCCCAGCACCAGTCTAGAGTTTCTTACTTTAAGAATTCATTATTTTCATGGTATTAATGGAAAGAAAAATGGGTGGAGTGGGGGAGAAGATGACATATTCTAATATATCATCCCAATTCTAATTTGTAACTCTCAGAGTTTCCTCTGAAAAACCCTCAAAAGGCAGAAAGTCCTCCACCCAGAGTCCTTTCTCTCATGGCAAGTGCTGGCTTCAAAAACAATCTAATTTTTAGAAACGATATCATGGCAAGCCTACCCAATGAACATGTCTTTCAGAACCACAAGTTTTCTAAACAAAATGAAAACCAAAAATAAAAACATATTTTCCTTTTTATAGAATACAAAAAGAAAGGGGAGAGGGGAGGGAGAGAAAAAATGACAATCATGATCAGTATATATGACAATTGTCTTATTCCATTCAGAATGCTATTTAAAAAAAATAGCTTAAACTGAGTAGTAATTTGTGTACAACAGAAATTTATTACTCATGGTTCTGAAGGACAAGAAGCTCAAGATCAAGGCACCAGCAAATATGGTGTCTGTTGAGGGTTTGTTCCTCCCTAGATGGTGCCTTTTACATGTCCTAAGATAGAAGGAGCAAACAAGTTCCCTTAAGCCTCTTTTATGAGAACAATAATCAATTCATGGGGGCTCTATTCTCATGACCTAATCACATCCTAAAAGTTCCAGCTTCTAATACTATTGCACTGGGGATCATGTTTTAGCACAAATTTGTGGGGGTCGGGGGACATAAACATTCAGACCATAGCAACAACAAAACCCAGTGAATAAATTAAATATTTTCTTTTCTTAATTTGCTTAGGGTTTTTTAAATTATCAAAAAACAATATGATCTATCTAATTTTTACATTTGAAAAATCATCATTGGGAAAACATTCATGAACTTTGAGCAGGTGGAATAAAGGAACCCAGGACACAACTGAAGGTGGAACAAATTGCACACATTCCATTGATTTATCTTAGAGTGTTTCTAATTTTAAAAAATTATTTTAATTACCTTTACTAGACTCACTATCTCTTAAATTTTACATAGGTTCTTTCAGTGACTTAGCTTTAATACCTAGTCTCTAATCTCAAAAGTCATCATTTATACACTTGAATAGAACATCAAACTTTTTATTCAAATTTTTATTATGGCTTTAATTTTACATGCACTATGAAGGGAAGTGTCCCTCAAATATCAACAGAATAACATTTTCATTAAAACAGCATCATTATAATGCACTGATAAAAAAATATAAAAAAAAAAAGATAAACCACACATACAAACAACCTCAACTATACTACACTAGATGGCAGCAAACAATTAGAAGGCCTGAATGAAAGGAAACACTTGCATTACCACATAAATATTGAAGCACCACAGGGGGAGTAGAGAGAGTAATATATAGGAAAGAGAAATAAAACTTCTGACTCCTGAACATATTTAAAGTGTCATTATTTTTTAATTCTTCATTCAATAAACATTGATAGATTATTAAATAAATACCTAGATTATAACAAGTGCCACAAGAGTATTTCTTCTCTGTTGATTTGACTACTCTCAGATAAGAAGTGCAGATTTAATTTGCTGTCTTATAAGGCAAGAACTGTATTTTGGTCTTTGAATACTCACTTGTTTTCAAAAGTTATTATTTTGATACATAATAAATTCTTAGATTATACTCTCAGCTACTTGCCGGTCTCCAGTTGTAACATACACTCTCATACCTCTGCAGTTAGTAGATGTTATTCTCTGCATGAGCATTCATGCCCCAGTCTCTACATAAACATACACAAACACACACACACACACACACACACACACACACACACACACCAGTCTACCCCTTTCAAAAGCTTTTGTTTTTGCCAAGCCTTTCAGTGACCATCATAACCATACCTGAATTCCCCCTTTAAAGTTCCCACAAGAAACCGAGAATGCCTCTAACAGTGGAAAGTTCAATGTTCTATTTGACTGCCTCCTTCTCTAGATTATGAACAATGTGTCAAAATTTGATATAGATACTACCTAGTTTTTCTCACAAACTAGGCTTTCTATAAGACTTTCTGGAGTAAGTTAAGTGTGTTACAGAAATCAGGTCTCCAAGTGAGAGATCTAATTATAACTTACAAAGGTAGGTGTCAATATCTCATAATTTGGTGCACTATCATATAGATAAGTCTTATGAAGTTGACCAATAAATCATAGTAGAAAATCGGGCATGGTGGTATAGGCCTATAATCCCAAAGACTAGTGAGGCTGAAGCAGAAGGATCCAAGTTTGAGGTTAGCCTCAGCAACTTAGCAAGACTCTCAGCACTTAGTGAGACCCTTTCTCAAAATAAAAATAAATATCTGTTCAGAGCAGTGTGCAGAATGTAATGCTCTTTTGTAAGAAACATTTTATGATTTTTAAAATAAATTTAGTGAACCTATAAAATAAAATAAAAATAAATAAATAAATAAAAAGGACGGGGGATGTAGGTCAGTAGTCAATTGCCCCTGTACTCAATCCCCAGTACCAAAACAAAACAAAATGAAAGCAAGTAGATTCAAGGTCT
Organism: Sciurus carolinensis; assembly: GCF_902686445.1. Classification (NCBI taxonomy): domain Eukaryota; kingdom Metazoa; phylum Chordata; class Mammalia; order Rodentia; family Sciuridae; genus Sciurus; species Sciurus carolinensis. The sequence goes on from NC_062221.1 coordinate 49,625,825, forward strand.
CCAAGACAGAATCAAGGTTCATGACAATACATTGGTACTTAAGAAGAAATAAAAGGTAGAAGGGAAGCAGAAGGGGAAGAAGAGGAAGGAGAAGAGGATCGCTATGCCAGGCACTGTTGTTCTAAGCACCTTTCCTCATTAAATTGTTATCACATCTTGAGATGGGTTTAATAAATCTTCCCATTTTATAAAAGTGACTCTTAAATTTAAAAAAAATTTGCTCAAGGTTATAGATAATTGATGGAATCTACAAAGATTCCACTGACCTTTATCTTTGAAAAGTACTCAATCTACTTATTATACAAAACTATGTAGGTTTGCTTAACACTGTCTTGTAACATCTAGGTTTACTCATCATACAGCATTGGGAACAGGAAAATTCAAGTAAAACCACATTAGAATCACTGCTGAGTATTTTTTGAACCCAGGGCTGCTCCATCACTGAGCTATATCCCCAGCCCCACACCTCCTGCTTTTTTTTTTTTTTTTTTTTTGAGATGTGGTCTCACTACATTACTTCAGGCCTCACTAACTTGCTGAGGCTGGCCTCAAACTTGACCTCAGGCTGACCTCAGGCTCCCAAGTCACTAGGATTATAAACATGCACCACTGTGCCTGGCTACCACTGAGTACTTCTAATGTACACTATATTAGAAATCTTTAGTCTAGGTATGATGATACACACTTATACACTTATAATCTCAGTGACTCAAGAGACTAAGACAAGAGGATTCCAAGTTCAATGCCAGCCTGGGCAATTTAGAGAGACCCTCCTATCTCAAAGTTAAATAAATAAATAAATAGGGACAGGGATATAGCTCAGTGGTAGAGTACCCCTGAATTCAATCCCCAGCACAGAAAAAGAAATCTTTGCCAAAGTTGGTATGGATTAATGAATTTGAGTGCTGATAATAATTGATGAAATCAGGTAAAAAGACTTTATATACTTAACACTTTCCTTTATGAGTGAATCAATCAATTAATCTCTAGAATATATTAATAACTATCTATCTGTTATAGGATAGTTCTCTTTTCTTCCTACTTTCCTGAATCCTGTAGCAGGCATTTGTTTGTGTCCCACCCTCCTACCTCACTTCCAGAATCTGTATCCTCTTCTCCATCTCTGACATTTGTCAACTAACTGGGAAGGAAGGAGGGAAGGAAGGAAGGCACTAGGCAGTCAGTCAGTCTAAGGAATTAATTCAGTGAGTAAAAGAAATCTTTAGAAAAAGCAAGGACTATTTCTACCCAATGAAATAACAGAAAAAGGGGTCATCAAGAAACAAGAACACAGTACTATAAAGAGGAATACTTGGTCCATCAACAGATGAATGGATAAAGAAAATGTGCCATATTTAGACCACAGAATACTTTTCAATCACAAAAGGAATAAAATCCTGTCACTTGAAACAACATAGATGGAACTAGAGATCATTATGTTAAAGGTAATAAGCCAGGAACAGAAAGATAAGTACATGATCTCACTCAAATGTAGAATCTAAGAGTTATCTCAGTTGAGCTTAGAATGATGACTATTACTAGCTGGGGACAGTAGGGGGCGTGAGAGGAGGTATGGGGAAATGTTGATCAATAGGTGCTAAGTTACAGTTAGATAAGAATAAGGAGTTCTGGTGTGTTAATTGCACAGTAGGATGACTATAGATAACAATAATGAACTGCATATTTCAAAAAGCTAGAAGAAAGGATTTAAAATATTTTTGCCATAAATAAATGTTTGAGAAAATGTGTTTAATCTGAGTTAAACATTACACAATGTACACATGTATCAAAACATTACAAGGTACCCCATAAATGTGTACAATTTTTATATTATTATGTATCAGTTAAAAATAAAATTGAATTTAAAAAGTAATACTTAATAGCAAGATGTGTTAGTTATCTGCTACTGTATAACAAACTTCTCCAAAGTTCCAACTTATAGCATTTATGATTTTTCACAGTTTCTCTAAGTCAAGAATCTGTATGGGAGCAACTTAGTTAAGGGTCTCTGGTTCAGGGTCTCTCATGAGACTGCAGTCAGGCTGTCAACTAAGTTGCAGTTTTCTAAATATTTGGATGATTCTATTTAAGATGGTTCATTACATAGCTGTTAAGAAATCTCAGTTTCTCAATACAGAGACCTCTCTATAAAATGGTTGTATAGTCTCACAACATAGTAACTGGCTTCTCCCAGAGCAAGAAACCCACAGAAAAAGCAACCAGAAGGCCACAGTGTTCTTTATAACCTGCTATCCAAAGTCACACCATCACATGTTCTTTTTTCATCTTCTTCTTTCTATTCAGTAGATACAAGTCACTAAATCCTGCCCATACACAAAGAGAAGATTATTAGGCTCCACTTTTTGATGGAAGCATCAAAGAATTTATGGACATACTTTAATCTACCATATGAGACAAATATAGCCCTAGGAAATTATAAATATGATCAAAGTATAACCATCAAAACAAAAATTCAATAGACATATTAAAAGGTAAAATTTAAAAAGTTATCTCCAAAGTCACAGATGATTAATATGAGAAAAATATGTAAGAAAAATAGAGCTTTAATTCAGAAGTTAAAACTCCCAACTAATTGAAATTTCAGGAAAAGAGAACAAAGAAAATAAAAGAGAGAAATAAATAAAGGAAAATTTTCCCATTACCAAAGGTCACAAATCTCCAGCTTCATAAAAGGATTTGCTTCCACCAAACATGCTATAAGAAAAATTATCCAGACCAAAGCACACCAATACTAGGTATAAAGAGGAGATCCTAAAAGCCTCCAGAATGGACATACAAGTCATGTGCATGTGCAAAGGAGTAGGATAAAAATGGCACAGGACTTCTCAACAATATCACATCTGCAAGGGGGGAGTGGGGGAAGAAAAAGAGGCAATGTTCTCAAAATTCTTATAGAATATAATTTCTATCTTAATTCTATAATCAGGTAAATTATTTTCTGGATTGGATCTTCCCCTCCAAATTCATATGTTGAAACCCGAACCCAGTTTCCCTTCTTCCCTCCTAGCCATGTGAGGTCACAGCAAGAAGGCAGCAACCTACAATTCAGGAAGAGGAACTTCAGCAAACACTCTGGTGATGGGCACCCTGACCTTAGACTTCAAGCCTCCAGAATCGTGAGAAATAAATTTCTGCGATTAAGTCCCCTGGTATAGTTGTTGTTGCAGTCCTATTAGACAAAAACACTATTAAACATATGTGAGGGCTAAAGAAAAATGCTTTCAGACATGGAAGTTCTCAAAAATTTATGTCCCATCCATTAGATGTTCTAGAGATGAAATTCATTAAAATGAGATAATAACAGGAGAAAGAAAAAGACAAGAAATCCAAGAAATGGAGGATTTGATATAGGAAATCCATGAAGTCAAATCTCGGTGTAACTACTGTGCAACTCTGTTGTTTAGACTGAAACATTCCAAGCTAGAGGAGAACAGAGGGCTCTGGGAAAAAAACAGTGTGAGAGGTAAATCATCTGACAGGTCTTGCCATGTTCATAGTTTACTGAGTGTGGGAAGAATTAGTAATAAATACACTTAAAATGAAACAAATTAAAATATGGAATAATTTTAACAAAAATACAAAAGGTATATAAGAAATAAAATAATACACTCTATGGTTCAATGTAATCAAAATTTATGTTATTTAAATGAGGGTCTGACTATAGGACACTTCAGCACAATGATCAGTAAACATAGTCATTCACCTGGAAAATTATAGTTATGGGGCAGTTGTTTAATTTTATTACACATTTCCAAGCACCACCTAGAATTTGAATTCAATACACTTGAAGTGAGGACTAAAGTGTTTTTATTAAGTTCCTCAGGTGAATTTAAAGATTGAACAAGTTTGGAAACCATTTGTGTAAAGAATACTGAGGAGAGTGAGATAAACATCTTTAGCCTTAAGTATCAACTTTCTCTAAAATTATAAGGCATGTTTTTCTAGTCTTCTGCAATAAATAAACTTATTTTTCCTCTGGGTGCCATAATTAACCTCATTTTATAGAATCATGGTAGAGAAAGAAGAAAAGAAATTTTAAAGCACACCTTTAAATTTTGAGTCCCTTGTAGTGTTCTTCTCATATTTGTACATAGGAATGCTAACTTGCTCTCTAGAAGTACAAAGGAAAAGAATAAAAGGAAATGACTTAAACTACAGCAAAATAGCCTTAGGGTAAGGAAATTTCCTGACATTGAGATTTGTTAAACACTAACATGGGTTTCCAGGGATATAATGAAATATTCACCTTGGAGAGTTTTTAGAAAATGTTGCCCATATATCTGGGTTTAGAGAATTAAGACTGGAAAAAAAAAAAAAAAAAAAAACTGAGAGGGCTGAATACATTCCAGGTACCAGGTACCCGGCACTGTGATAGGTGTTGAATATTTTAAGATAGCATTTTTCAAATTGTTTGGATTATGGGATACTTCTTAAATGAAAGTATATGAATTGATCTTCATCAAGAACGTCTAGATTTTCAATAGTTTGCAGCCGCCGGCCGCTAACACCAAAACCTCTTCTAGCTCCACGAACTCCAGCAGGAGAAGGTGGGTAAGTGAGGAGGCCTTTCTACCATGGCTCCTACAAAGCAGACTGCCTGCAAATCGACCGGTAGTAAAGCACCCAGGAAACAACCGGCTACAAAAGCCACTCGTAAGAGTGCGCCCTCTACTGGAGGGGTGAAGAAACCTCATGGTTACAGGCCTGGTACTGTGTGTGGCACTCTGTGAAATTAGTCATTATGGTAAGTCCATTGAACTTCTGATTCGCAAACTCCCCTTTCAGTGTCTGGTGAGTGAAAGTGCTCATGACTTCAAAACAGATCTGGGTTTCCAGAGTGCAGCTATTGGTGCTTTGCAGGAGGCAAGTGAGGCCTATCTGGTTGGCCTCTTCTAAAACACTAACCTGTGTGCTACTATTCATGCCAAACGTGTAACAATTATGCCAAAAAGACATCCAACTAGCACGCTACATATGTAGAGAATGTGCTTAAGAATTCGCTAAGATGGTAAACAGTTCATTCTCAAAAAAGAAAATTATTTTTTTCTTCTCTTCTTCCTGTTATTGGTAGTTCTGAACGTTGATATTTCTTCCTTGGAGTAAAAGGTACCTAAGGATATGATTCTGAGTGAGAAAAATAGGGGACAGAAATCAGTAATTGGCCGTTTTTCCAATTTTGTTTGTGTGTGAATTTTAAATATAAATGCAGGGATATAAAGGATTAATGAAAGTAAAAATGTTTTAGGGAATAAGATTCAGCAGTTTGACTTTATTACAATTGTAAATAAAATTTAAATTTCTCTGGACAATGCCAGCATTTGGATTTTTTTAAACAAGTAAATTTCTTCAACTAAATGGTGTTTGTAGAGTTTTTATCATACAGTAGATTCCATCCATTCACTATATTTTTCTGAGTTGTCCTACATGGAAGTACATGTTTTTAATGTTGTCTGTCTTCTGTGCTGTTCCTGTAAGTTTGCTATTAAAATACATTAAACTGTATTAAAAAAGAACTTCTAATATATAATGTTTATTTGGATAAAAAGAAAAAATCTCATGGGTTAATTACACAATAAAATAAATTATATTTACTAACAAAATGCATTGAGCTTAGAAAAATGGCTTTATTAGAATTTGTTGTAAAATACACATGTTTACAAATTATGTTTATAAAAATTTTTATGAAATGACTACTTTTTCAGAATTTGCAGTTCATCAAGGTCTGATCAGATACAGACAAATGTACCAATCATTAGTTTATTTTCTATACTTAGAAAATATAATGGGGGAAATGGACTAGGGATCTGTTCCAAATAGCAATCAAAATGATGAAATATCTACCAATAAGCTTATAAGAAACACACCTTTTGTATATGAAGAACCTAGAAGTAATTTACTTAAATAGCAAAGAATACCTAAAACAAATGAAGAATTCCTAGAAGGAAGAATCAGTATTATATTATAATAATGTCATTTCCCCACAAACTAACTTATAGATGTAATCCAATTCTAAATAAATTCCCTTGAGTATAGATGTGTTTGTCAGGTTTCTGTTGCTGTGACAATATACCTAAGATACACAACTTAAAGGAGGAAAGGGTTACTTTGGCTCATGGTTTCAGAGATTCAGTCTATGGTGGCTTGGCCATGATGCTTTGGCCATATGGAAGCACAATACATCCTGGCTGGAGCAAGAGGAAGAGGAAGCCGCTCACCTCATGGCAGCCAGCAAATAAAGAGGAAAGGGGCCAGGGTTCCACTATCCCCTTCGAGGGCATCCCCCAATGACCTAACTTCCTTCCACTAGGCCCCCTCTCCTAACAGTTCTACCTCCCAATAGCATCACAGGCTGGCAAGCAAGGCTTTGGCACATGGGCCTCTGAGGAACATTTAGGATCCAAACCTTAACAGACGATTACATGAGATGATATAACATAGAAAAACAATTACAAAGTTCTGTAAAAAGAATAAATACACTAAAAAGAGTCAGAAATGGGGGCAATTCCCATTGGGTTCCCTCTCACCCTGCAGGAGCTCTGTCTCTTTTCTCACAGAAGCCAAATTCAGGAGGTTAATGGTCATATGTTTTCTCTCATGTGTGGAAGCTAGAGAGGAAAAAGGAGAAGAAAGGTGGGGTGAGAGAGATTCACATGAAAAGCAAAGGGAGATCAATAGAATAGAGGAAAGGGACCAGGGAGTGGGAGGAGAGAAGGGATGGAGGAGGAAGTATTAGGGAAGAATATTGGCAAAATTATATTGTGTGCATGTGCTAATATGTAACAGCAAATTCTACTATTATGCATCAATTAAAAAACATGGAGGAAAAAATATCCAGGAATAGATGGTACATTGACCATAGTTCAATTTCTCTCCCTCCATGTTATCACCCAAAAATGGCAATAATTGGGCTCTTGGATAAATTGACTCTTAGAAAGAAAAGAAGAAAAATTAAGAACACCAATTAGCAAAAGAGATCAACAAATTTTAGGAAGATTGAAAACAGAGAAATAATAACAGAAAAGAGCAGGATGCTATAAGTTAAAATGACTACCAAAGAGAAAAAAATTGATTCACTTCACTGAACCCCTGGTAAGCTCAAAATATGGATAAACCAGGTGCCCTAGTTGTGGAAATCCTAACAACTCATCACAGTGCAATGAAGGTTACCAGTCAAATAGTACTATTCATCTTTTTCAGTTCCTCATTCTAAAATATAAATGGGGCCTTAGGATGGAACTCAATGCCAGATCACATGGCTAGCATGCATGAGGCTCTGGGTGCAATTGCCAGTACAGCAAAGAAAAAAAAAAATGATCAGTATACAGCAAAGAAAAAAAAATATCCAATGTAAATGCACAGTCTGGATAACTGAACATTTGAGGAAATCATGTAATGTAAAATACCTGTTACGATTTGGACTGGAATGTTCCCCAAAGGCTCATATTTTGAAGACCTGGTCCCTAGTGCAGCAATGTTCACAGGTAAGACTTTTGGGGAGTGATTGGATCGTGAAGGTTCTGGGCTCATCAATGAATTAATCCACTGATGGATTCATAATTAAATGGACTATCGGGAGGTGATGGAAAGTGAAGGAGGTGGAGCCTAGTTGGAGAAAGTAGTTCACTGGGGGCATACCTTGGAAAGGTAAATCTTATCCCTGACCCCTTCCTTTCTCTCACTTCTTTCTGACTGCCATGAGATAAAGAGCTTCACTCTACCATGCTCCTTTTCCATGATACACTACTTCATCAGAAACAATGCAACTAGCTGGCCATGGACTGAAACCTTTGAAACTGTAAGCCAAAATCTTTCCTCCTTTAAGTTGTTTTCCTCAGGCATTTTGTCACAGTGATGAAAAACTAACTAATAATAATACACTGAAACAAGCAAACAAAGAATGGGGTCAGGTGCGAGGACTCAGCCCAGACAAGAGAAAATGAATAAAGGCAAACATCCAGATATTTTATTATACTTCTTGGTAAGAAAAGGGAAGCCATGGCATATAATAACAGGATGTTATATGTGTGTGTGTGTGTTTTTTCAAAGTAACAATTAAAGTATAAAAAAATAGCTCTGCAAAGTTAAAAACCTAATAATAAAAGTTAAAAATTCAACATACCACTATCATTAAATTCCAATAGTAGAATCCTAAAATTCTGGCATACCTAGAATAGAGATCCTAGGCATTTCCAGAGAAAATCAGTAAATGAAGCAATTGATTCAACTCATTTAAAAGTGGGGACAATTTATTCAGGCAGAAATCATCAAAGAATCCTAATATTCCAGGTGAAAATAATTTAGGAACAGAATAATTACATCATCAACTTTTTCTCCATATACCACTTGTTAATTATAAAAGGAAAATAACTTATAGTGGAGAACATTGGTAGATCTCACCTAAATTAAGTGATCAAACAATGTTACAAATAGTGGAACAAACTGGTATAATGTGCTTCCTGGTGTGATGTAGTAAAAGCAAATAGCATTTATGTAGTATTAGTGCCATGATAAACAGTCAAACTCTGAGACATGAAAATATATCAGACAACTCCAAATTGAGGCACAGTCTACAAAACAACTGACTTACAGTTTTCAAAATGTCAGTGTCATAAAAGACAAAAATAAAAAAGTCTGAGGAACTGTTTCAAATTAAAGTGATATAAAAATTGAAAACAAAATGCAATGTATAACCCTGGACTGGATCCTGGTTCATCATTTTGAAAATGTTATAAAGGGAGCTGGGTTTGTAGCTTAGTGGTAAGCTTCCCCCACATGCCCAAGGTCCTGGGTTCAATTCTCAGAACTGTCAAAAAAGAAAAAAAGATATAAAGGATATTATTATGATAAATGGGGAATTTTAATAATGTTTGAGAATAAAAATACTATAAATGATGTCAAATTTTTAGATTTTCACGATTGTACTATTATATAAATGAGTATATTTGTTTTTAGGAAAGACACATTTCAATATTGAAAGGTAAAGTGATGTGTATTGAAATTTACTCACAAATGGCTCAAAATCACGGGCATCAGAATGACTTCTAATTTCATATTAGCAACATAGTAAGCTAAAAGCTGATGGAATGACGCCTCTAAAATTCATAAAGAAAATTATTTTCCTCATAGAATTCTATACCCAACTGGATCACTATTTTTATATTGTTGTGTAACAGATAATCATAATTTCAGTCACCCATTTATTATCACATATTTTCTGTGGTTTAGAAGTCTGGATGCAAAGTACCTGGGTTCCTTGCTCAAAGCATTACAGAGCTACAATCAAGGTGTCAACTGGATCTGTAGTGTCATCTGGAGTTCAAAGCCCTTTTCCAACTTCGTTTGGGTTGTCGATAGAAGTCAATTCCCTGAGGTTGTACGACTGAGGTCCTTGTTTTCTTGCTAGCCTTCAGCCCAAGCCCACAACTGCTCTTGGCAACTAGTGGTTATATTCAGGGTCTTGCCATCTGGCCCCCTCTTCTCATGACAAAGCAATTTGCTTTATCCTCAAGGCTAGTAGTAGAGAATCTTTAATGTTTTACCCTCTTTTGAACGGTTCACCTGATTAGGTAAGGTTAAAATAGGATAATCTGGCTTTTGATTAACTCAAAGTCAATAGATTCATAACTTATTCATGGGAATTATATCTTATAAAGAAAGGGTAATATCTCACTCAAAGGAAGGGTAAATTCTTTGAGATGTGGGATATCCAAAAAACATTTTTATGGGACTCCAGTTGTTCAAAGCCCTAGTTGCAAACTGGAATTTACTTCCTACTCACTCTTTCTCAGGATGCTACTAAAAGAGTATTCCTCTGAAATAAGGAGGCAATCAAGAAAGAGAAAAGGACAGGTTCCAGGAAACAAGGATTCTACCACAAGAAAATAGCAAAGGGAAATCCCAGATGACAGACAGTAGAAGAATAGAAAGAAATCAGTTCAGCCTGGAGCAGGAGGGATGAAAGACTTCAGGATGTGGTCTCTGAGAAAAAGGAGTGGAATTAATAGGTTATCTGCTATATATGAGCATTGGGGGAAGAAAACTCATATAAGGAATATGACAAATGAATAAGTAAAAAAAAAAAGAACAGATACACAGAAAAATTATACATATGATAAATGATGCTATTATTTTGAGAAAAAGTAAAAACTTTTTAAGAAATAAAAGTATGCACTACTCAGCTCTGCAGTTAACAATACAAATGTGCTCATATAAATATTGATCCTTAACCAAAGTCCGTAGTATTATACTGAGAATATATTAAAGAGAAGTAAGGATATGTACCTGTCTATGTAGGAGAGCTAAATCAAGAAATTGCAAAAAAGTAGTATGCTAGTACAGGAATAACAAAAGATTTAATGTGCTCAACTCCAAAAATATGATAGGAGGGGGAACAACTGATTGCTGTTTTTTTTTTTTGTATACTCCTTACAATTATATTCTTTGTAGCTATGCATGTATTAACTCTTGAAATTTTTTTTAAATAACAGAAAACTCAACAGTAATTACATTAAAGGAAAATAAATTGGTAACAGAAGATTAGTTTTTAATTCAACACATTGGTAAAAGCTGAAAATTCTGACATCAACAGTTACAAAAGATAATGAGGAATTCAGTTTCCTACCTTTTCATACTTTTTCCTTCCTATACCTAGAAACAATAAATTATTTCTTGTTGTATTATTTTTATATAAGCTTTAAAATGTGTTGTTAAAACTTTTACATTTTGCTTCAACAGTTTTTTTCCCTCAACATTAACTCCTTGAGCTTTACCCATGTTGCTATAGGTTGATCTACATGATCATTCTAACTCCCAGCACACTTTTCTCCCCACCCTAATCCCTATATTCTCTTAGCTTGCTCCCACACTTTTTCAAATCTCTACTCAAATCTCAATACGTACTTTGCCAACCATCTCTTTAACAATTACAAATGTTAGCACTTCCCAGTTTCCCGGTACTCTAAAATACTATGTGCTTCTTTATGATGTTTCCTAATTAAAAAAAAAATGTAAGCTTTGTGAAGGCAGGTGTTCCTGCTCCTTTTATTAACTGTTACTTTATTAACTGTTCTCCAGTCTCTACATTGCTTAGAGTATTTATTTTTTGTAAAAATAATAAAATAAATTTTCTGTATGTATATTGTGGAAAAAAGACTGGGGGATTATGTCAAAGCAATGATAACTATCTTTTATATTTTAGGAAGTCCTTTTTCCCCTTCAAATATTTGCATTGTTTTATAATAAATGTGTATTGTTTTACAAAGAATAAAATAACATTTGAGTGAAGATTTTTATAAAATTACATTTATCAAAACAATGCTTAAATTACAACAGTGTTTCTGTTTTATTATCATGTAATACTAAATATCAGAAAAGATATGGCTGAAATGTATACTCTTACTGCTGAATTACCAAAGTAAAGAAGAAAATGAATTTCACATTCTTTGATATTCAAGACCTTCTGTTTTGGGGTATGTTAAAAATCACTTTAGTTCAAATTTTTATGTTACCCCACATTGAAATATCCTTTCCTTCAGAAACTCATTATCCTACCCTTCTTAGAAAACTGGCTGGTTAACTATGAGAGGATTCAAACACAAAAAGTCTTGCTGTTTTTTTAGAAATATTTTAATAACAGCATGCAAATCCTTGGGCTATATTCTGGCATTAATATACTACAGGATTAATTTCAACCATAGCTACTGAGTATAAGAAAATTATTCTCTTTTGTGGTGAAGGTCAAAATTTGCTTTCTAGGCATCCTTTGGCTTTATGCTGACCAAACAGTTCTAGATGAGCGCTTGGATAAGAGAGTGGATGACATGCTTACTGCTGGACTCTTGGAGGAACTAAGAGATTTTCACAGACGCTATAATCAGAAGAACATTTCAGAAAATAGGTATTGAGGCTCTGAAACAAGTAACTAAGAGATATGCCCGGAAGCAAAACCGATGGGTTAAAAACCGTTTTTTGAGCAGACCTGGTCCCAGTGTCCCTCTGGTATATGGCCTAGAGGTGTCTGATATCTCAAAGTGGAAGGAGTCTGTTCTGGAACCTGCTCTTGATATAGTGCAAAGTTTTATTCAGGGTCACAAGCCTGCAGTTGCTCCCATGAAGATGCCATTCAATGAAACTGAGAACAAGAGAAGTTACCATATGTGTGATCTCTGTGGTCGAATCATCATTGGGGACCGTGAATGGGCAGCACATATAAAATCCAAATCCCATTTGCACCAACTGAAGAAAAGAAGAAGATTGGACTCAGATGCTGTCAATATCACAGAAAGCCAGAGTATTTCCCCAGACTGTGACAAAGAACTTAAAGAGAAGAGATCCTCAAGGCAGAATGATGAAGAGCTAAAATCCAGCATTTAAAAGACATGTTCAGTGATTTTTGCAAAGGTGGTGGGAATCTAGTTGAGGATGGAGTCCTGTGCCTATCTCCCACATCTGGGCTGAAGAGTGCTGTTCAGAAAGTCCTACCATTTTATTTCATATAGTGGTGTGGTTTTAAAGTCTCATGTTGTCCATAATGGAAACAGTAGGTCTTCAGCTCCTTGTATGGCTGTTGTGTCAGGGTAGGATTTTTTTTCTTTGAATCTTAAAGATTTTATTTTAAAAAGAAGCACAGAGGGCTGGGGTTGTGGCTCGGTGATAGAGCGCTTGCCTGGCATGTGTGAGGCACTGGGTTTGATTCTCAGTACCATATACAAATAAATAAATAAAGGCTCACCGACAACTAAAAATTAAAGTTTAAAAAAAAAGAAGCACAGATTTGCACATTTTTGTACTTGAGGATTTTTTTAGTGGTGAATGTCAGCATTCATTACAAAAACTTCATTTAAAAAAGAAGTTTTTTTATCCCTGATGCTGGCTAAAATTTCTAATTTCCAGATGCTTTTGTAGGTGACTGAGATATTGTGAGCCATAAATCAGGAGTGAATTTGAGGGAATGACAGGAAAGGACCATCCCCAATAAGATGATTAAGTGAACCAAACAAGTTCTTGGAATTCCACAGAGAAGGAGGGAATCAAACTGAGGTGTTGTGACCTGGTACTTGAATTCTAAAGACTTTGAAAATTTTTGAGCTACTACTGTGTGATAATTGCTATCACTGTTGTCTTCCTGTTGAGTTAGAAATCTCTATTTTTATTGAAAACCAAATAAAGTAAGTTAACAAAAGCCTCTTTGATATTAAAAAAAAAAAATTTGCTTTCTAAGCAATGTTGGTTTTTTTTTTCCCCCCAATGGAGTAAAACTGGTTATTCTTAAGAGTGTCTCTCCAAATTTATAAAAATATCTGCAACATATAAAAATCTCAGCAGACAAAAGGCATTTGTAAATCAGACAGAAAATAGGAGTTCAGGAAAATAAATAGTTCACTAGGTAGGTCAAATAAACTCACAAATTTTACTTGTGGAATTTATTCTACCTGGTATGTTAAAGAAAAACTATTTGCAAATAACCCATTTCTTCACTCCAAAATAAAACGAAACGTATTAAATTTAGTCATATGTTAAGGACTGATTTGCATTTGATGGTTGAGAGATGTAGATTTTATTTTCAACACATGACTACAGGTGACTTCTGCCACACTTCCATCTGTATTATAGATCTGTTCCGTTTTTAACGATCAGCACATATATCAACATGTTTTTCCCATTGAATTTGATGCTAGAACACATAGTCGATGTAATACTTCATTCATTCATTCAACAAATATTGAGCCCCTGGTGTAGATCTGGTACCTAAGTGATATGCAAACAACATTGCTCTCCTACACCTACTGGCAGGACACATACTAAAAAATTACAAATAAAATATTTTAAAAAATAATTCAGCATACCAGCTCCTAGATGGTGTAATAGTCTAATTCTTCCTCTACAGTTCCAAATAAATAAAACAGCAATTATGTGAGGACTCTGAAAATTAAACATAAGTGAGTGGATCACAGAAGGTAGTCAAAAATTTGGAGGTACAACCAGCAGTTCCAAATTTTTCTGTATTATATTTTTTCATTTCATGGTTTTTCCCCAAGGAAAGGCCCTACTCACAGAACTGGGTAGCAGAGTAGCAGAATGAGGGGTAGGGGTAAAAACTACAATGGAAACACATCTGTATGGCCAGGAGAACCAGGAAAATGGGCCTCTAAGGCCACAGGTATGGGGGAACTTCCAGAGGAAAGATCTATAAAGGGGGAATGCCCTAATTCTTTATGGAAACCTTCACAAGTCTGGATATCACCCAGAGCTTTGTAAATGTTGGGCAGATTAGAAGAAATATGGCAAAGATTTTGAGAACTGAACTAACATGTAAACTACAGTTCTAGTGTCAGACTAACCTCTAAGTAACACATGCACAGGACAAGCCCAAAGCAGAAGAGAAAAGGCATTGAAAACTGAACTGAGACAAGATTCATTCAATCATGTTGATTGCCTACTAAAACAAACAAAACTTTAGCATTATTCAGACTATAAGAGGACCCAGAATGAAATCAACATTGCATTCAAATTTTACAATCCAAAATTACTTGACATGTTAAAAGAAGGAAAATGTGCCCAATTCTCAAAAAAAAAAAAAGTAATCAACTGAGAGATGCCAATACTGAGATGCCCAAATGTTAAAATTTTCAGAGAAAGACTATAGCAGTTACTAACTGTGGTAAAGAGGTAAAGACTAACAAACCTCAAATGAATGGAAAGATACAGGTTCTCAGCAAAAACAAAAAATACCAACAATAACAAAAAACTAATAAAAAGCCAACTTAAAAATGAAGACTTGAAAAATATCTTATATTTTTTAAAATACCTTGGTGGGTTCAGTAGCAGAACAGATATCAAGAGTCAGAAGTAAACAACCTAAAAGACAGAGTAATAGAAAATATCTAGTAGAGACAGATATGAGGAACAAGAAAGAGAAGAAAGTTGAAAAAAATTAACAAAGTTTAGAAACATGTAGGACAATACCAAAATATCTACCATTCTTGTCATTAGATTCCAAGAGAAGAAAATTAGGGAAGAGAAAATATTTGAAAAAATAATTGCTAAAAACTTCCCCAATTTGGTGAAAAACATAAATTTATAGACTCAAGAACTCAACAAACCCAAATAGAACAAATCATAGAAAATAACAACTAGAAATATAACCAAACCACTGAAAACCAAAAAATTTAAATCTTGAAATAATATATAGAAAAAAAACAGGTTTCCCCTATCTGAATGACCACAGACAGGTTCTGAAGAAGTCGAGGGAACAGCGTTAAAGTACTGAGATAGAAAAGAAAAAGAAAAACAATAAACAATCCCGTTAGCCCAGATGTCTATAATCAGCTATAACATCTCTCAGGAATTATGGTAAAATTAAAATATTCTTAGATAAAGGAAAACTAAGAAACTTTGCCACTGCTAAAGTTTTTTAGGTTAAAGAGAAATAATATCAGAAAGAGTATATCAGAAGGGGTGGTAAGAGACAATGGAAAGTGTATATGTTTACAAGCCTTTTTTGACATTTTATTTTAAATTGTGTAATATCAATACAAGTGGACTTTGAACATTTCTGTATAGTGGATTCCATAAAGCAACTACAAAGAAAGAAAGAAAGAAAATCGATCTCCCCAAAGGCAATATATAAATTTTAAAAATGTTTAAAAATGTTCATATAATTCAAAAGAAGTCAGAAAAGTAGGAACATTAAAACAAGAACAGGGGACAAACAGAAAACAATAAATAACTAGTAAGACTAAATCCTATGTCAATAATTACATTATATGCAAATCATCTAAATAAGCAATAAAAAGGCAGAGATTGGAGTTTCTTTTAAAAAAGACTTGATATATGCTATCTACAGGTAACCCACTTTAAATACAACAAAAAAGATAAGAAAAGATATAAAATGCAAACAAATCAAAAGAAAGCTAGAATGGCTATTTTAATATGAGACAAAGTAGATTTCAGAAGAAGGATAGAGAATGTGTTTCAGAGGTAGAGTGCTTGCCTAGCACATAGAAGGAAGGCCCTGAGTTTCATCCACAAAACTGAGAGAGAGAGAGAGAGAGAGAGAGAGAGAGAGAGAGAGAAATTGCAAATGTTTTTTAAAATAAGATGAAACGTGTAAGACCAATGATCACCAAAGAAGCCAAAGGCATAGATTGTGAATTAAGTAATAAATGCTATTCCTACACCAATAAGTGCTGTCATGTACTTTGTAAGAGGATGCATTCTATCCTGTGTTATACTTCTGGTCTGGAGGAAGGCTTTGGTCTTGCATGGGCATGTGAGGAAGGCCCACTGGAATCCATATACAGATGGGTAAGTTCTTCCTCTTCATGGGCATTTCTTTCTTGAATTCTCTTCACCTGCTCCCCTAACACATAAAGCAGTTAATTATTTCAATTGCAAAACGGCAGTAAATAACACATATACAATCTGTCATTCATTGCTTCACAACAGGGGGATGGATTCCAAGAAGTCATTAGGCAATTTTATCATGGTGTGAACATATGAGTGCACTTACAGAAAGGAAGCTGACTATATCACTATATGATGAAAAAAAAAAAAAACCTGTCATACATTCAAGTACCAGATAGGGCACTTTCCGCTATAAGACATGATTTTATAACATAAATCATATAATTAGCATCATCTTACTTATTAAAAATCAATGTTAGAAGGAAAAATTTCTCTGGTGTGTATTTCCCCACCAAATACTAGCTATCAATATCTCATAGAACTTGAAAACACAACCTGGAAAACACTACCTTAAGTTCCTAAGGTTTACCTTGACTAGCAATTCAATGTTGTTTTTATTTCTCCGCTCCTGAATAACACAGTGTTCTGAAACTGCTGAAAACACTAGGTCAAGAAAAATATAGAGAAACATAAACCCCTGCAGTGAGATGAAAACCAGTACTTAAAGGGAAAGAAAGAAAACACAGGAAATACAGAAATACAGTCAAGTGAAACTATGACCACACAGAGGAATGGAGCTCATATAGGATTGTGTTACACCCATGTGGTGTTCAAGAAGACTGATATTGGTCGTTTTTGCTCCAGATGCTGAGTAGACTATAACATCTCTAGAGTGTTACACTTCCAAATCCTCTGTCCTTCAAAAATCAAAGGGGAAGAGACGTTGGAGAATTTTTATCTTAGACTTCTGATCACAGCTCCTACCCTTTTCCAATACAATAAAAGACCACTAGGGGGAGAAAACGCAGAGAACAGGAGCCTTAACAGGAATCTCAAAAGTCAACAGATTCCATTACCCTACTCTCACACAAAAAGAATGCTATGGTACGCAACACCAAGACACCAAACACCCGGCATCTAGTCTACAGCAAACATAGCTTTTCTGAAGCTTGTTGACTGTTTGCGAAAGAAATTAAAAAGTCTTTGAATAATCAAGACGAGAATCCTACAAACTGACACAAACCAGGACAAAAAAAGAGGGGACATAGTAAAAGGTCTTCCTAAAACGAGTCAAAGGATTGCAGAGGCCTGTGGCAGTGCATTCTACCTTCAGGATGGGCTACAACCTACACCAATGTTGGCGCAGCAGCTCCGTAACAGGTCTTCTTTACGGAATCGATAGTTACTTTGACAGCGAAGGTTAGTCACCGCGCTCCCTTCATTCTCCCCCAACTAATCCTGTTTCTTCTATGGCCATAAAAGTGAATAAACTCACTCGTTCCCAATAATCATTTCTACACCTCTACCACAGTCCGCCCGTCGTTTATAGAAACAAATATATGACACATACGGTGTCCTAGGATGACACAACACCCTCACTACTGCAAGAGACCAAGCATTAACAGATACATGCCAAAAAAGCAGCCCCAATGACACCCCCACTCCGGGCGGAAAAGCAAGGCGCAGGCGCAGTAGCACGCTGTTAGCCGCCTTGCCCACTTCCCCCGCCTCCTCGCCTCAATTTAACTTCCGCTTCTTTGCACATCTATTTCCGGGGTATTGCAGGCTCGGCCCCTCCTTAGCTCTTACCCTCCACTGCCCGAGGGGGGGAGTCGAGGGGGTGGGGAAGAGTTCGTTGTTTGTTTACACGATGTGAGCGGAAAAAGAGACCAATAAAGTTTATTCTGGAAACAAAAGGAAAAAAAAACAGGGGCGACAGAGAAAGGAGACGGGGCGGGGGCGTGTGACGGGGGCTAGTGAGGAGAGCGAGCAAGAAGGAGAAAGCGGCAGTTCCGGTGCCGCCGCTGAGGTCTCGGGCTGCTGCTACCGCGGCCGCTGGGGCTGGGGCTGGGGCCGCCGGCGAGGCAGGGCTCGGGCCCGGCCGGGCAGCTCCGGAGCGGCGGGGGAGAGGGGCCGGGAGGCGGGGGCCGTGCCGCCCGCTCTCCTCTCCCTCGGCGCCGCTGCCGCCGCCGCCGTCGCCGCCGCCGCCTGCGGGGCTGGGACCCGATGCGGTTAGAGCCGCGGAACCTGGAGGAGCCCCGAGCGTGAGTAGAGCGCCGACAGGCTGGGAGCGGCGCGGAGGGGATGGGGACCGGGCGGGTGCCGGGGACTCCTGGGCGCGCCCGCCGCGTTGGGCGGGGGCTACCGACCGGTTGTCTGCCAGCGTCGGCCCGTGGCGGAGTTCGCTTGCGATCGCCGCTCCCTCTGCCTGGTCCGCCTTGCCTGCCTCTGGCCTCTCCTAGCTGCAGAGGCAAGGGCTCACCGCTGCCTCTCCTTTCTCCCTCCGGCCGCCGCCTCGCTCCTCGTTTCCTTCCTCTCCCATTTTTGGGGATGGGGCGGCTGGAGGCTGAGGAAGTATACCCAGGGCCGCCGCCCCGGCCACAGTGGCGGGGTCTCCCGTGCCCCGCACACCCACCCAGCCCGCGGGTGGCGGGGCTGCCGCGAGCACCGCGGCGTGAGGGACCTCTGAGCTCTTCAGAGGGGCTGTCACGCCCGAGGACTCTGGCCGCCCAGCCCGGCAACCCTGCGTTCTCGCTTACTGGGTTTAAATCGCCCGGTAGGGGTATGGAAGGAAACCCTCTCCCCCCACCTCACAGTTCCCCTCCCACCCTTCCTTTCGAGGTTGTTTTTTCCTTTTAACCAGACAATCAAACGTTTGGATCTTTCATTCATAGACCTGAGACATTGTCTCATGTGACTTGTGTCTTTACTAAGTCTTTTATGCGATGACTGTTTCATAGCTCCTAAGTGACTTGGAAAGATAGGGTAGCGCCCAGGATTGGGCTATGTAAACACCAGACGTTCAGCCAGTGTGTTTTGACCGCAGCTTGAGAGATTTATTTTAGGATGCTAGAGGAATAGTGGTGATGGTGGCCAACCATGTTACTAGACTTAGGAATAGGAATCGAAAGCTATTTTCTTAGATGTTAGTAATTGGGGAACTGTTTACATAGCAATATAAAGGATAAGGGGGGAATAACAAAAGGGGGCTTTGTAGAACAAGTCTGCATGTTCTTTAATGAATTAGAGTTGTGATTTCATCTTCATGAAGCTTCCTCATTCCACCACTGCGCCTTTGTGCACTTGCAGAGCATAGATTTGCCCGACGATGTTTTGGATCATAGTTTGTAAGGCCGCGGGGAGGAGGGGGGAACCCCTAGAAAACTTGGGTAGGTAAATTCCAGGTACTGTAATCGCGTGATGTTTACTACAACTTCTGAACCACTTTGGACAGTGTTGGTGGTATGTTTTCGTGCTTAGAAACTGTATTCTCTGGGTATTTGTTTACTTTGCACTGTATAGAATTCGTTTATGTGCAGGATTGCGTGTTCTAAAGAAGGTCCTGGAAAATACTTAAGATACCTTGTTGCTGAATTAGTTTTGGTAATCAAAACTCTTTGTGTTCTTACTAATGCACCCTTAAAGAACTGCAGAGTAAGATTTTTTTTAGCATGCCTGCATATTTAAGTTTTAAGAATCTTTAACTGAAGCCTTGAATTCTGGTTGATAGCATAGTTCTCCATCTAAACATCACATGTTCTGGAAAATTATAATTATCAGATTAACTGTTCTGCAGTGTCATCAGTGAAAATTATCTGAAGGGAGCCCTGTGTGTGTGTGTGTGTGTGTCTGTGTGTCTGTGTGTCTGTCTCCTGGCACACAAATGTGTGTTGAATGTTGGTGTGTGCGTGTGTATGTCTGTTTTTTAGCTTTTCTCATCTTATGATTTGAGATAGTGTTTTGGGGGAAATAAATAAAATTTCATACTTAACTTTCCAAGTTATTTGTGCATTTTTCAAAATATAATGTTTCCACATTAAAATTACAAAATAGATGATTGAAAGAAATGGTAGCAGGACAAAATAGTAATAACATTGTGATGGAAATTAGAAAATAGTGAATGTTAACATTTTATAATTGGCTAAGTGTGAAGTTTTGAAAGGCATTTCTGCCAGTAGTAATTAAAGAATTTAAAATGAAACATATATACATGCACAGTTATTTTATTTACCTACAGTATTTTTTAAAAAAACTAGATAAATTGGATATAGCATTAAAGAAGTGTGGTTAAATATAAATAGTGTATGTAAACTCAAAATACACTCTATGAAGTGTATGTTCTCATGGGGCTAAATATATATAATAGAAGAGCAGTGACTGCCTGGCTCTATACATGGAACAGTCCTAGAGGCAGAGCTTCCTTCCTGTCAGGATAAGATCCTCTCCATCCCAAATCAGTATTCCCTTAAAAAATAATAATAAAATAAAATAAAAATATCTAGGTTTAGAAATAAAGTATTTATGTGATATAAAGTAGGTCATAATAACTTTTTTCCTAAAACAGTTTACTTTGCAGCTTATTCCTCATTAGTGCCCTTTACTAAATAAAGATTTTTAAACAATTGAGATTATCATGTAAAGGGCATTTGCTCTGTTGATCTGTTTATTTGAAGAGAGCTAACTTAATCCCACTTGATCTCTTTAGCAACTAGAGTAGCATTGAAAGGATCAGTTCTCTATTTTATTTTTCTATATCTTAAATTCCATAGTAGAGACAATTCTTTAAGTGCAAGGTACTTCTTAAGCATCGTAAAAGATTTTGTCACTAGTGAAACTATGATCTTAAAATTTATTCTATTTTAGAATCATAATTCTTTGAATATTGTGGCTTATATTTTATTAGTACAGTTGTCAAATATTTTAAGAGTTTTTTCTCTTGAACTTTATAATCATCCCATAGAGTGATATTACTATCCCTAGGAAATGATATTCTAGTCTGAGGTCAGACAGTTGGCAGGTGACAGACTCATTGACAAAACTAATGTTTTCTGATTCTTTTCATTCTGTTATGCTACCTCTAATCTGCTCCAGCTCATTTTTAAAACTAGAGAAACTAGGGCCCAGAGAGGTATAATTACTTAAGATGGTCTTTAACGTTTTGAAGTAATAAATAAGTATACATAATTCCCTTTATAGTTTAAAGAGTTCTTTCCAACCCTAGCTACCCATTAGAATCATTTTGGAAACTTAAAAAATACTAGTCTCATACCTAGAGATTCTGATTTAATTGGTCTGAAATGGAGCCCAGACATCTGTTTTGTTTGTTTTAAAGTTCAGGTAATTCTGATAGGCAAGATTGTAAAGCCCTGATTTTCAAGGACCTATATGATTTGATCCTTGCTTCTCTCTCTAGGTTCCTTTTACCTTGCTACTCCTACAGCCCCCCTGGCCTTTGCACATTCTAATGTACAAATGCTGTTTGCATATCCTGAAGTATTTGTGTACTCATTTCTCCTTCCTTAACTAGCTGTCTTCTACTTAGCTTTCACGTTCACTCCTTTGAAAAGTACAGCCTGGGACTTTGGCATCTTGTTCCCATGGCATCTTATACTCCCACTGTCATCATTGACCTCACTGCATTGTAATTGCCTATTTATTTGTCTATACCCTTCACCAGGATGTAAATTCCATGACCGGAACTCCTTTCTATCTTATATATGGTTATAGTTTTATAGCCAATCATGCCAGTACATTATAATAGGCTTTTGACTGAATAAATAAATATTTCGGAGACAGATTTCTCTACAATATGTGATAATTCATAAGCATCAGTTACGTTTTTATTCTTGCCAAATACATTTAATATATTTGGCCACTAAAACGTGTAGCCTGAAATTGCCACACACATGAATTTCATTTGGACATATTTGAGATGTTATAAATTATATCAAGAGTGACACTCTACCCCAGGCACAAATGCACACAGCCAAACATAAGAATTGTTATTAGACGTAGTACTTCACAGGAAATTGGGATATTTAAATTCAGATCCCCATTTCACCACAAACATTGTGTCTTTGGCAAGTCTCATCCTTTTCAGGCTTCATCCTCATTTGTAACAACATAAAGGGATTATACTGAAATGTTCCACTTAGTTCTCAGTGATCTAGCCTTAAAATTCAGAGTACTAAATTCCTGGCTTTGAAATCTGTTGTGTCTTAGTTCAAAACCTGGTCCTTAAACTTAACTGGCAGGACTTCCTAGTCTATATAATGGGGGTAATTGCTACTCAATAGTGTTGTTGTTGTTAAATTAAATAATATAATGTAAATCCAAATTAGTTCTTGACCTTTAGGAGATGTAAAATATGAGGATTTAACTGAGATAAAAGAACACAGTTTATGTAATAAGTTCTGTTTTCCACCTTGCTGACTGCTAACACTGCAGGTATGACTAGGGAGCAAAAAACACTTGACTTTTGGTTTCATTTTCTTAGAACCCCATTCTACTGCCAGACACTCAGGTGTTGGTCATCTTGCTTGGGGAATATTATACCGGGAAATTTGAACCTGACATGATAGCAAGTACCAAACTATTGATACATATATAATATGGGGGGGAGGAGAATCTAAACTGATGACCTTACACCACCCCCAAAGATAAATAAAATCAGACTTGACCATTCAAAAGAAGGAAATAAAGTGATTCATAAAAGAAGACCCAGAGACTGGTAAAATCTCTGTTCAACAAGCCTTAAAATTTAGAGACCATTATTAAGTAATTTCCAAGCAATAAGGAAATATAGGAAAAAATGGTCTTGTGATTAGAGCCAGTTCCAGAAAATAGACACCAAAAGGGTTCTCAGTGTCAGATTAGCTGTTGAAAGATACCAACAAAGTTGCTGAAATTTTTCTCTATAAGGGAGCCATTCTTAGTTTTATGTAGTGATTTCAGCCTTTATTTATTTGGTAATATTGAGAGCAACTTTATTCAGAATGTATTTTTTGCTCTGCTGAAGTTACTTGTTGTCAGTCTTATTTCTCTATAAATTAAAATTACTTGCCTGAGTTTACCTTTAAATTTATATGAAAAGTGAATTTTATAAACAACCTTTTTGGAAAATAGTGAAATAAAAATTTAAAACCATGGATAGGAGAAACTGAAGTATTAGGATGTAAAAGAGAAATAGACAACATACAGTGAAGTGTGAGGATCCAACTTGAAAACTGGAGGTTTCCTTATCAAAATGTGATTATAGCTCAGTGGTAGAGCGCTTGCCTAGCACATGTGCCACAATGGATTTGATTCTCAGCACCACATGTAAATAAATTAATTAAGGTCTATCAACAATTTTAAAAAAATCATTCATATTTAAACCTTTTTCATATTTCCTTATTCACATTTAAGCCTTTTTTATATGAATCAGTTGAACCTAGGTAAGGAATTTTTAAGTGTTCTTTCTTTCCCTCCCCACTATACAGTTTAGGGAGTTTAAAGTTAAAATACTCCAGTGAAGAGTTTGTAATGAAAGTGGTGGCTTAGAGCTATCTTTTTCTTCAAATTTAATATTTCTTTAAGTGAAGCTGTTTTTATTACATATTAGCGATTTCCTATCAACATGCTTGAGACTAAATTCCAATCCCAGAGTGCTACTGTGTGTGTGTGTGTGTGTGTGTGTGTGTGTGTGTGTGTAGTATGTATTTAGTTAAAACCAAAGAAGTCAGTGTTGTGTTGTGGAAAAAAAAGCTGTGTGAGGATAGAATCATTGTGCTATGATCATAACCCTTTCCTAACTCACTTGCATATTTCTTTTGATATTTGAAGACTTTAAATTTTTTATTTGTTTTAATTAGTTGTACATGACAGTACAATGCATTAATACATTTTGATAGATCATACATAAATGGAGTGTAATCTCATTTTTCTGATTATGCATATTGAGGATCACATTGGTCAAGCAGTCATATATGTTCATGAGGTAATAATGTCTGTTTCACTCTACTATCATTCTACCCCTTTACCCCTTTCCCTCCTTTCACTCCCCTCTATCTAATATAAAGTAACTCTATTCTTCCCTATCCCCCCCTTATTGTGAATTCGCATCCACATATTAGAGAAAACATTTGGCCTTAGGTTTTTTGGGTTTGGCTTATTTTGCTTAGCATGATATTCTTTAACTCCTTCCATTTATCAGCAAATACTATAACTTCATTCTTCTTTAAAACTGAGTAATATTTCATCACATATACATACATACGTGTGTGTGTGTGTGTGTGTGTGTGTGTGTGTGTGTGTATCACATTTTCTTTATCCATTCATCTGTTGAAGTGCATCTAGGTTGGTTCCATAGTTTAGCTATGGTGAATTGAGCTGCTATAAACATTGATGTGGCTGCGTCACTGTAAGTATGTTGATTTTAAGTCCTTTGGGTAAAAACCTAGGAGTGGGATAGCTGGGTCAAATGGTGGTTCCATTCCAAGCTTTCTGAGGAATCTCCATACTGCTTTCCATAATGGTTGCACCATTTTGCATTCCCACCAACAATGTGTGAATGTATCTTTTTCCCCACATCCTTGGAGAGGGTTCTAACTGAGATTTGTAAGTGAAGGAGAGGCTGTATGTTCTGGTGGAAAGAACATTGTATCAGATATCAGATAGTATGAATTCTGTATTCAGTTATTAACTAGCCATTTGGTCTTAGATCTTGACCTTGCAGAGTTTATTCTTCACCTCCAAAATTTCTAATGTTCTTTACAATTCCTGAACTCTATGAGGTTTCTAGTATGTAAAGTCTGTTTCTGATTTCAGAGAAGAGTAAGCAAGCCACTCTTTAGAGGGAAGACAGTCTATATCAGTTTATTGTATTAAAGACACTAAACTTTTTGTCTGCCTATTTTTACATTTGCACACAATTGAAAGATTTTGTGTGAGATTCTGTGGCAGACAAAGCTGACATTGGAAAAGAATGGAATGAAAACTTTTCCCCCCTTTCTGAAATTATTAGTGACTTTGGAAAACCAAATTTACTTCTGCAGGTGTGGTCATTTTGCTTACTGGCACTGGAAACGGTCAGATGACTAACAGACATTGAGAGTAGGTCATCACTCCACACTATTTGCCAGGGTTATGAGGGCCAGCAGACCTGTCACAGCACCCTTAATAGCCACTGGACATCGTCCTTGTTAAAGACTTCTAGGAAAATATGTCCATAATTCCCTTGGTAACCATCCTACTAGACAGGTTTCAGAAAATGTGTTCCAATCTTAGAAACATAATTCCAGAAGCATAGTAAATTCTTTTTTTAGGTCTATCCTAGAAAATGTACGTAAAGATGACAAAAATCATTGTCCTTGATCAAACAAACATTAATGTTTATGCTGTTGATTTGTTGTTTATATTACTGTTTAAATTACTTTCAAATTTGAATATTTTTTTAACCAGCAAGCTGCTCAGGTACTGAGTTATTTTGAGTTATGTACTCATTTTTCAGCAAGCTAAGCAGATTTTTATGGCTTTGAGAGATCTTGATTTTGTAAGTACTTTCCATGGTGGACTTACTGCAGGTCCAGACCTGAGAGTAGTATTGTATTTCAAAACAACTGACTGCCTTTAGTCTAAAAGTGAATTGTATTTTTCCCCCTTAGGAAGTGAACTGGTTGACAAGTTCAAAAACTTTGGAGTTAGTTTGTTTTGTTTTGTTTTTGTTTGTTTTTGTTACTGGGGATTGAACCCAGAGGCAGTTTACCATTGAGCTACATCCTCAACCCTTTTTATTTTATATTTTAAGAGAGGGTCTGTCTAATTCACTTGGGACCTCAGTAACTTAGGATCACCTTGACCTTGGTGATCCTCTTGCCTCAACCTCCCTAGCTGCTGGGATAATAGGCATGTGCCACCACCCACCAGCTGGAGTTTTTTTGTTGTTGCCTCTAAATCAGCTAATCTGTGAATATAAATTTATTGAATATATCATCAAATGTAAAATCAGCATTGATGGGAAAATTGTGGGGAAAATATTGAAATTGGGCACTAATAAACATTAATCTGCGATGAAACCGTATATGACAACAGAAAAAGAAAATAATTATATTTTGAAACTGTCATTTTCTAAAAATCTAATGACTATTATTCTTTGTACATAAGACCCTCAGGGGTACATCTTAAAGTACTTATGAAAGTAATACTTGCATTCCTTTTCGTAACTCTATATTAGTTGTAAAAGTTGAACATTACTTTTTCAAATGAGTTTTTATATTTGTTTTAATAATGGTAGTAAGACTCAGAATGATTTAGAATATTAAATATTAGGATTTTATAGTGTGGAGACTGGTTAGTTGTTTTTTTCTTCACTAGAAATGACCAACTCTTAGCTTTCTCAGTTCATAGTAACAGGACTCCAGATTTCTTCAAAATCATTTTGGATAAATCTAATGTACAGCTACTAACACAGAACTACATGTGTTATGCTCTTGTCTTTTGTTAAGTATAAATAGCAGACATATAAGTTAGTACACTACTGCAAATATATATATTTTCTCCCCCAACTGAAATGGGGGCAAGTCGTTAGACAACAGGAAAGAATATTTGAAGTCTTACAAAACCCACAAAATACAGTTGGTAGGTTTTTTAAATTTTCCTTTCCTTCTCTTAAATATATATCAATGGTTAAGAGCATGTGCTCTGGAGCCAGACTATTGAGATTACTAGTTTCATAACTTTGAGCAAGTTATTTAACTGGTCTGGGTTAAATATTCTCTGCATGATGCATATTTTCTCATTTGTAAGAGAAAGGGATAATAACTAACTACATCATATTATTGTAATGATGACTAAGTGGGTAATACATGAAAGCATTTAGGACAGTATCTAGTACATAGTACCCAATAAATATTTTTAAACTCCTTCAGAGTAAGAACTATGTCATATTCACCAATTTATTTTGGAGTTTTCACGTTATGGAGTAAATTGATTTCTATCTATTCTGAGAATTTAATATTGGATCCAGTTTCTAGTAGTGAATAATAAAGGTGCTTTCTAACAGGTTTAGAGTAGTCAGTTCTTCACACAGCTTTTGTTTTGTTTTGTTTTGTATGTGTATGTGTGGTCGTTGGTTTGTTTTGACACTGGGGATTGAACCCAGAGGTGCTTTATCACTAAGCTATGTCCCCAACCCTTTTTATTTCTTATTTTGAGACAGTGTCTCACTAAGTTGCTGAGACTGGTCTGGAACTTGCAATCCTCCTACCTCGGTCTCCTGAGTATAGGCATGCATGATCGGGCCTGGCTTTTTGCACGGTTCTCTTAAAACTTTTAAAATTCATTTTAGCTCTAGAAATCTGAATTGAATTTCATATCTAATCCTTAGAAATATTATCATTAGGAGATTTAACTTGAGAGAAATGAAGAATTAATGGACAGAGGTATTAAGTAAATGGATATACATTTTTCACATCTATTCTGAGCTTCCTCTGTAGTGGTTTTTCTGTCTATTCTTAAACTCTCAGAATCCCCAGCAGATATGTTAATAACACTACCATTGGAGCTTGTTTCATGCTATTAGGTATTTCCTTACCCTGACTTTCTTCAGTCACTAAAGACAATACTTAGGTCATATTGTAACTTAGTTCTCATGTTCTGTTTAAAAGCTGCTGGTACTTGTTCATTCTATGTGCTGTGAAGTCTTTATTAAAGGTTTTTACCCTTGTATATAATTTTGTTTGTTATCTAGTGTACACTGACTGAACTTTGTACAAACTTTACAAGTCATTAATGTGAAAATAAGGAATGTAGCCATGTGTTTTAATTATTTGAGTTTAAACTTTAAGTTTTGGCCTTTAATCACCAAAATAGCTTCTGGTGCCACTATGGCATCGTGTACCTAGTTTCAGTTCTGTTGTTGGTACCTTATGTAAGTGAGACTATTAGTTCATTTTTAAGTTTATGGTAAACATAGATATGTTTATTACATATATGTATATATGTGATTATTATATATGTGTATATATATGTATGTCTTACCTCTCTTTAGCAGTTTGGGCTAGTGGTTTTTTTTTTTTTTTCTTTTAGGTATACATGACAGTAGAATTATTTTGGCGTATTAGACATATATGGAGTGTAACTTATTCAAATTAGGATCCCATTCTTTTATATATATATTTTTTTCTTTTTTTAGTTGTTGATGGACTTTTATTTTATTCACTTACCTATATGCACTGCTGAGAATCAAGCCCAGTGCCTCACACAAGCTAGGCAAGCACTCTACCACTGAGTCACAACCCCAGCCCTAGGATCCCATTCCTGCGGTTGTACACGATGTTGAGTTTTACTGGTCGTGCATTCATATATGAACATAGGAAAGTTGTATCCAGTTCATTCTCCTGCCTTTCCTATTCCCAGTCTCCCTTCCTTTGCTTCATTCCCCTTTGTCTAATCCAGCGAACATCTGTTCTCTTCTCCTCACCCTTATTGTGCATTATCATCTGCGTATCATACAGAACATTTGACCTTTGGTTTTTGGGGATATGCTTATTTTAGTTAGCATGATAGTCTCCAGTTTCATCAATTTACTGGCAAATGCCATAATATCACTCTTTCTTATGGCTGAGTAATATTCCATTGTGTCTATATACCACATTTTCTTTATCCATTTATTTGTTGAAGGACACCTAGACTGATTCCATAGTTTAGCTATTGTGAATTGAGCTGCTTTAAACATTGATGTGGATGCATCACTGTATTATGCTGACTTCTAAGTCCTTTGGGTATAAACTGAGGAATGAAATAACTGAGTCCAAGTTTTCTAAGGAATATCCATACTGCTTTCCACAGTGGTTACACCAATTTGCATTCCCACCAGCAGTGTATGAGTGTACCTTTTTCCCCACATCCTCGCCACCACTTATTGTTACTTGTATTCTTGATAATTGTCATTCTGACTGGAGAGAGATGAAATCTCAACGTAGTTTTAATTTCCATTTCCTTAATGGCTAGAGATGTTGAACATTTTTTCACATATTTGTTGACCATTCATATTTCTTCTTCTGCGAGGTGTCTGTTCAGTTCCTTTGCCCATTTATTGATTGGGTTATTTGTTTTTTTGGTGTTTTTTGGGTTCTTTGTGTATCCTGGAGATTAATGCTCTCTCTGAGGTGCTGGTGGCAAAGATTTTCTCCCATTCTGTAGGCTCTCTTCACATTGTGTTTCCTTTGCTGTGAAGAAGCTTTTTAGTTTGATGCCATCCCATTTATTAATCCTTGATTTTACTTCTTGCACTTTAAGGAATCTTGTTGAGGAAGTCTGTTCCTGAGCCAACATGATAGAGAGTTGGACCTACTTTTTCTTCTAGTCGGCACAGGTCTCTGTTCTAATGCCAAAGTCCTTGATCTACTTTGGGTTTTGTGCAGGGTGAGAGAGAGGGTTTAATTTTATTTTGCTTACATGTGGATTTCCAGTTTTCCCAACACCATTTGTTGAAGAGGCTATCTTTTCTCCAGTGTTTGTTCACAGCACCTTTGTCTGGTACGAGATAACTGTATTTATGTGAGTTTGTCTCTGTCTGTTCTGTTCCATTGGTCTTTATGTCTGTTTTGGTGCAAATACCATGCCATTTTTGTTACTATAGCTCTGTAGTATAATTTAAGGTCTGGTATTGTGATGCCTTCTGCTTCACTTTTCTTGCTAAGAATTGCTTTGGCTACTCTGGGCCTCTTATTTTTCCAAATGAATTTCACAGCTGCTTTTTCTATTTCTATGAAGAACTTCATTGGAATTTTAATAGGAATTGCATTAAATATCTACAGGGCTTTTGGTAGTATGACTGTTTTGACAATATTAATTCTGCCTATCTGAGAACATGGGAGATCTTTTTATTTTCTAAGGTCTTCAATTTCTTTCTTCAGTGTTCTGTGGTTTTCATTGTAGAGATCTTTCACCTCTTTTGTTAGATTGAATCCCAAGTACTTATTTTTCAGTGAATGGGATAGTTTTCCTAATTTCTCTTTCAGTTGATTCCTCATAGGTGTATAGGAACACAGTTGATTTATGGGTGTTAATTTTATATTCTGCTACTTTGCTGAATTGGTTTATGAGTTGTTGGAGCTTTCTGGTAGAGTTTTTTATTTAATGGAAATTATTTTAAATTTTTTTCCTTTTTTGTTAATTTTTATTTTTACAGACTACATTTTGATTCATTGTATACAAATGGGGTACAGCTTTTCATTTCTATGTATGTACACAATGTAGATTCACACGATTCATGTAATCATACATGTCCATAGGGTTATGATGTTTGTCTCATTCTACTATCTTTCCTTCCCCCACCCTCTCCCCTCACCTCATTTCCCTCTACACAATCCAAAGTTCCTCCATTGTTCTCTTACCACCACCCCTACCCCACCCCCGTTATGTATCATCATCCACTTATCAGAGAAAACATTTGGACTTTGGTTTTTTGGGATTGGCTTATTTCACTTAGCATATTCTCTAACTCCATCCATTTACCTGCAAATGCCATAATTTTATTATTCTTTATGACCGAATAATATTCCATTGTGTATATATACTGCAGTTTCTTTATCCATTCATCTATTGAAGGGCATCTAGGCTGCTATAAATGCTGACATGGCTATGTTACTGTAGTATGCTGATTTAAGTCCTTTGGGTATAAACCAAGGAGTGGGATAGCTGGGTCAAATGGAGGGTCCATTCCAAGTTTTCTGAGGAATTTCCATACTGCTTTCCAGAGTGGCTGCACCAGTTTGCAGAGTAGAGTTTTTGGGTCTTGTAAATATAGAATCATGTTGTTGGCAAATAGAGATAGTTTGAGATCTTCTTTTCTTTATTCAGTTTCTTTCTGTTGTCATATTGCTCTGGCTAGGGTTTCAAGGACTATGTTGAATAGGTTAAAAAAAAAACACACCCCTGTCTTATTCCAGTTTTTAGGGGGAATACTTTGGCTTGTGTTCTTGATGTTCAGAATAACATATTCTTCTCAAGTTTATGATCCCATAATATATATGTCTAATAAACAGAATAAAATAAAACCTACAGGCTTTTACAGACTGTGTATAGTGTTGCCATTATTACTTTACATGGAGATTCTTTCAGAAAGTAGCAATAGTTTTGGGCATAATTGTTCAAAAATGTTTATTGTTATTTGCTTTTAAGAATTTTTTTCTGAGGGGGAGGGGGCACAGGGGATTGAACTTGGGCACACAGCTACTGAGCCACATCCCCAGCCCTATTTTGTATTTTATTTAGAGACAGGGTTTCACTGTATTGCTTAGCAACTCGCTTTTGCTGAGGCTGGCTTTGAACTTGTGAATCCTTCTGCTTCAGCCTCCTGAGTTGCCTGGATTAAAGGTGTGAACCACCACTCCTGGCTTAAGAATGATTTTTATTAAGCATACTACCAAATAGAACTGTATAATTTTATTGCATAATAAAACTATAGAACTGGGTATAATCCCACACACCTATAATCCCAGTGACTCAGGAGGCTGAGGCAGGAGGATCACAAGTTTCAAAGCCAGTCTCAGCAACTTACTGAGGCCCTATGCAACTCTAAATTTAAAACTCTAAATTTAAGGCTCTAAATTTAAAGCGGGGGGCGGGGCGAGGGGGGGATTGGGCTTGTGGCTCAGTGGCTAAGCACCCCTGGCTTCAATTGCCAGTAACCCCTCCTGTCCAAAAATAAAACCTATAGAATTTAGTCTCCTCTTTCTGGAGTGGAATGCACAATAAAAAAAAAAATAACATGACTTTGAACTGCCCTAGTACTTATCAAAAGTTTATTTCAATAATATGGAATTATGACTAATCTAGGCATTGAAGTTAACAATTATTTATATTTGAACATCATCACAAAGAATTATAGCTAAAAAGCTATGTGAGAAATTTTCTTGATTTTTCTGAATATATATATTCTTTATTTTGAGGCCCCTTAAACCCAAACTTTAATATGAATCTGAGGAAGGAAAATATGATGGACATTTAAATTAAAGGATTATTTCCCTTAATCTTCACAATAATACTTCAGTACACAGGTAGTGTCTTCATTTCAAGTGGAGTCCCACATCAGTACATAAGAATCCCATCACATTTACCTTTCATGAAATTGTCTGCATATACTCAGCCAAACATATAACAAAACAATAATTTAAATATTGCAGTCACATTCTACTGGTAGCTTTTACTTCACAGTAGATAAATTTGCTGTCCCATCAGTTCTTTTCATTGCCTAGGTGTGAACATCTCACTATGTTGAATGTGATTCTTTTACTAAGACATGTAATGTTCATACAACATTACCTCTATTACACATCCTCTAGTGCTCAACCAAAGAAACAGCAATTTGTTCCTGGAAGAGAAATTGCTATTTAGGCTTGTTCAACCATTTTGTTTGTCTCCTTGTTGATTTGCAGATACATGGTTATAACAAGCTATCATCCATGCATGTATTCTCTTTGATATATGTACACATGAGCACTCGTGCATAAACTCACACCCTTTTAAATACATATATTTCATATACTTCACATGTAACTTTATTGAGTTTTAGATCACTGAATATACATTGTATTTTTGTACAAAATACTTCTGTACAAAGTGGTATACAAAAACCTTATACATTTATTTTATGGGTGATTTAACAGATTTTTCAAGGACAATGTTGACCCCAAATATGCAGAGGCTATATTTGCACAAGCTTATTTCTAGAATGTAACACCCTGAAAATATCTATTTCAGTCACTAGCCATTCACTAACAAATTTTCAGTCTTCTGAAACAGAAGTATTTGGTTTGGTGTCACATAATCAGCAGAGAAGTTAGTATTCTGGTTCTGTTCTAGAATCATAGCAATGTCTCATTTTATTGCATCAAACCTTCCTCCCTCCCCAGTGTCAGAGAGATCATGTCTTCTTGGCCCTGTATCCATATCTTTGATTAGCTAGAAAAATGGCACATGGCGGCTTTTCTCTTTACAAGGGTCTAGATGAAGTTCTTGTCCACACATTTCAGATAGGACATAAATCGGGCATTTGTATGAAAGGAATGAATATTATATAAGGAAGTGAGAGTAACATATAGATTTGTCACGTTATTTACATTTTCTGTCTTTAATCTGTTTCTCTAGACTAAGGAGCTAGCCTAGCTCCACTCAGTGTTTTCATACAATAAATTCTGCCTGGTATGGTAGTGTTTTCTTTAACAAATTCATAGACTTAGAAAAGAACAGACAGGAGAAAGAAACATAAATAACAAAGGTCCAGTTATCACAGAATGAGACGTTGTGAGCTACTTATAATTTCTAATATTCTATTTCCATTTTGTTTTAATATGACTCAAGATTATTGCCTCTGGGGAATGAAGCAGATTTTTCTAAAGTGCCTTCGAGCTGGGGATATAGCTCAGTTGGTAGAGTGCTTGACTCACAAGCACAAGGCCCTGGGTTCAAATCCCCAGCACCGCAAAAAAAAAAAAAAAAAAAGACTCTTAAAGTGCCTTCGAAATTTGGGCTGAGAAAATATGGTCACTATGTATATTTATATTTTTAAAAATAACTGAATTTATCCTATTTATTCAGTATACCTCATGCTTGGAAGTATGCTAGACCTTTGATATATAATGATGAACAATGCAAACACAGTCTGTGGATATAAGAGTCAACATTTTCCTTGAAGAAAATTTCTTAAATCACCCACAACCAGGTGTGGTGATACACACCTGTAATCCCAGCAGCTCAGCAGACTGAGGCAGGAGCGTCACAAGTTCTTAGCCCACCTCAGCAACTTAGCAAGGTGCTAAGCAACTTGGTGAAATACTGTCTCAAAATTTAAAAATCAAAAAGGGCTGGGGGCGAGGCTCTACGGTTAAGTGCCCCTGGTTTCAGTTCCTTGTATAAAAAAAAAAATTTTTATCACAAAATACAATGTATGTGGATTTTATGCACAGTATTATACAGAAATGTGTTTTGTACAAAGATATGTATACTCAACAATCTAAAACATATGTTACCATTATACATTTATGCACTGAAAAGGCACACTGTACCCCACAAGTGTGTACACTGTGTGTCAATTAAAAGTAAAGAATATACTGGCCTGTAATCCCAGCAACTTGGGAGGCTGAGGCACGAAGATCACAAGTTTGAGGTCAACCTCAGCAACTTACACATATAGCTCAGAGGTAAAGCACCCCTGGGTTCATTCCCCAGTACCAAAACAATAAAGAAGGAAGGAAGGATTACATACAAAAAAGTAAAGTTATATATGCAATATATAAACTACTTAAAAATATTTAAGTCTTTAAAAGGATGTGGGTTTCTGTGTGAAAGAATGCATCTGTGTATCAGAAAATACTCATGAACAAAATAGTTTGTTATATTAAACCATTTTTGCATTGCTAGGATAAATTTTACTTGGTAGTCATAAAATACACCCAATATACTATTGAATTGTGTTTGCTCCTCTTTTACTTAGAATTGCCATTTTATGTGATCTAGATAAAGTTTGTATCAATACAGTAAGAAATGAATTAGAAAGAAGAGGAATAAGTACTGAAAAGAAATAGCACAGTTCCCGTTTTTGGTGTAATATGATTGCCTTCGTAAGAAAACCAGGAAATTATTGGAATGAATAAGAAAAACTTTGAAAATTAGTAGTTCTCCTTTGATAGCAATAATTGTTAGCAAGTATGATAGAAAATCATTTGTAACAGAATTTTAAAAATTATAGTGGTGAAAAATTCATGAATCTTTGTGAAGAAACCTAAAAAACTTCATTGGAACATAGTAGGTTAGGGAGAGGAATATCATGTTCCTGAATGGGAAATTCAAAATACCAGTTTTTCTCATTAATTTATAAGTACATAATGTAATTCTCTTTTTTAAAAAATGCTTTAGAAATTAACAAGGTAATTTTGCGAGACTAAAACAGATGAAAATGAGATAACTTTTGAGTGAAAAACCAAGACCGTTGACAGAGAGCTAACCCTACAGCACTGTCAGAAACCAAAATATAATGTAAAATTAGAGTAAATAAGAGTTTGAGACTGGCATAAGCATTGATAGTAAGGGAAGAGAAATCCCAGAAACTCTATATATGAGAAAATTGTCATCAGAAATCAGGAGAAGAGGTCATGGTGGTACATGCCTGTAATCACAGTGATTCAGGAGGATCACAGATTCAAAGCCAGACTTAACAATTTAGCTAGACCCTGTCTCAAAGTAAAAAAAGGGCTGAGCATGTGGCTCAGTGGTAATGGTTAAGCGCTCCTGGTTTCAGTCCCTGGTACCAAAAAAAAAAAAACAAAAAACAAAGAAATCAGGAGAAAAAGAGAGACTTAAAATTGTTTTGGGGAAGTGTTAAATATTTAGAAAAATGAGAATTTTTATCTCATACCAAAATAAAGTTAAGATAAATTAAAGAGTTAAATGAAAAAGTAAATATCCTATACTTGTCCATTTTTAAAAGTTGGGTTTGTTTGTTTATTTTGAATTTTGTGCCAGGGATTGAACTCAGGAGTGCTTAACAACAGAACCACATCCCCAGCCTTTTTGTTTTGGGACAGGATCTTGCAAAGTTGCTTAGGGCCTTGCTAAATTGCTGGGGTTGGCTTTGAACTTGTGATCCTCCTGCCTTAACCTCCAGAGCTGCATGTGCCACCGAGTCCAGCTCATTTTAAAAAGATATTTATCTGAATTGAAAGTACTTACTAAGGGAAATTTCATTATATTTGCCTGTTAAAACGGTGACAATCTCTTTTTGCACCCCCATGCAAATGAACAAATTAAAAGATGTGCAAAGTAGGATTAGAATTTCCATAAAAATGTAACAGACAGATGTTCATCTTTAAATTTTAAAGTATAAATACTTTCAAAAGTACCAGTTCCTTGTAGACAAAAGAGTGAAAACTGAGAAGATGGGCTCATTTACTAAAGAAGAAAAAACCACCATTTAAGAAATTTTTTTCCCAACAGGTAATTGAAGAAGTAGAAGTTTTAAATATATTGATATTTTTACTTTTTGAGTTAGCAAAAATATTTTTCTAATAGCTATTACAGTTAGAGAGTGCCTTGAAATGTACTTGCTCATTTAATTCCATTGACTGCCTACATTGTTTCAACTCTTTTGGAAAGCAAGTG
Organism: Sciurus carolinensis; assembly: GCF_902686445.1. NCBI lineage: Eukaryota > Metazoa > Chordata > Mammalia > Rodentia > Sciuridae > Sciurus > Sciurus carolinensis. The sequence goes on from NC_062221.1 coordinate 49,662,173, forward strand.
AGCAATTTTTAGGCCTTTAAAATTAGCATACCTTTTGACCCAGTAATCCTATTTACATCATTATATAAGCAGTAATTTATGACTGCTTAAATATTTAACACATAAACTATATTAAATTTCCCATAGAAATAGGTAGTCAGAGAAGATGTGTTTATGAATAATTTACAATATGAGGAAATGTTTTTGAAGTGAAAAAAACAAGATACCAAAAATATATACACTATATGAGTACAACTATACAAAGAAAGAAACCGAAAAATATAAGCAAATGAGAACTATAAAAGAATATATCAAAAATGCTAATAATGGTTGTCTTAGGCACATTTTTCACTCTTTTCTTCATTCATTTATGTCCTGTATTTCCATTAATTACAGGGCAGAGTCTCATGCCCATGCACTTCAGTCAGCTTAAAGTGAATGAACTTCTATAATATGTATGGGTTACTTTCACATTGAAAGAAATACAGTATAATTCATATTTGTGTTAAGTGTAATAAGTACTCTAGAAAGTTTTCATGTGCCTCTTACCAACCACCCCCCTTATTTATTTATTTATTCAAAGTGCTAGATATCAACCCAGGGCCTTGCAAATGCTGGGCAAGCTTTCTGTTACTGTGCTATAGCCCAAGCCCTCACATTTTTTTTTTAATATACATTTATTTTTAGTTTTATGTGAACACAATACCTTTATTTTATTTTTAATATGGTGCTGAGGATTGAACTCAGGGCTTCAGGCATGCTAGGCAGGCACTCTACCACTAAGCCACAACCCCAGTCCCTCACATTTCTTTTATGTGACCTTTTTTCTCTTCTAATATAACATCATTACTTGCTTAAGTTAGAAAATCCTGCTAATCTTGACTCTGTTCTCGACCTGCCAAATCCACCTGATCACCAGACTTTAGGTATTCTTTCTTAGACATGTCTTTTGATTTTTATCTTTATCTTTTCTCATAATCACTGCCTCTGTTTAGTTATTTCCTGTATCATAGGAGTATTCCATACAGTCTATACATTTCTGATTTCTTTTTTATTTTCCACACTGCCGCCAAAATATTAGACATGTAAATAGCTAGCAGAATTTTATGTATGTGCTGTAATAAATAAGCTTTATGGAAGAGAGCCAGGGAGAGATTGACATTGCTTCTATACTGTGTGCTACAGTGATTGCTCTAAAAGACAAAATTGATCTGCTTAAAGTTCTTAATTCCTTATTGACCTGTATTGCTCCTCTCAAATTTGAGATTTATGAGAATCACCTACAGAACTTTTTAAAATACAAATTTCCTAGACCCTAGAAATTCTAATTCAGTAGATCTATAGCCTGAGAACCTGAATTTTAATAAGTCTTCCCTTTCATGATCTCAAGCACATGAGAATAAGTTGTTAAGGAACACTGACCTTAGGATGAAGTCCAGCCTCATTAATTTACTACAATACCCCTCACAAATTGGCATCAGCCCCCCTTTTTTATAGTCACTTTCTGCACTTTACCTCATATAACACCATATAATCTAGCCACTCTGGACCAACTCAGACTCACCTAAATCTTTCAGAACTTCTGTTCCTGCTGCTTAGAGACCCTTTTGCTATGGCTGTTCCTGCCCAGTAATGTGTTGACCTGACAACACACATAGCTTCAGTTTATATGTGATCTCTGTAAGCCTTTCCTGTATGCACTCTCACAGGCAGAGTCTATCTCCCCCTTCTATGTATTTATTACAATATACATGTGCTAAATTATACTTAATTATTTACATATTTTCCTCATGAGCCTGAGGGCCTCTTGATGATCAGGGATGTCACTTTATTTATCTCATACTTCTAGCATAAGCCTGGCACATAATAATTGCATAGTTAATATTTTTCTTGTGATTAGCAATTCAGTGAAGAAGGCAGGGAAGAAGGGAATCGTCCCATTTTTCAGTGAGAACAGTGGAGTCTTGAGAAATTATGTATTTGCCCGCCGTTATCTAGCTTTTAAAATGTACACTTGGGACTCATGCTCAAGATATCTGCCTTTTTTGTTTTTTGGTTTTGACCTTTTCAGGAAAGTCAGTAATAGTGTAATTACCCCCTCCTTTTTTTGAACACTTTTTGGCTCCCATGTAATTGATCCATCATATTTAGGGAGAAGGTGTTTTAATAAACTTTTTCATCATTATAAAATAATGCGCATCCCTCTAGGGCAAGAGCTGACTGCTGGATATTAAGCTATTTGTATCTCACTTTCACACTCAACCTCCTATACTCAGCTTTGTGCTGTTTGTTTGCAGAAAACATATTATAATGCCTACTGGGATGTCCACAAACACTTATTTAATTAAATTGAGCTGATATTTATATAGGAAACATTCGGCAACAAGACAAAAAAATTTGTATGTGTAATTATTCAATTGGGTTTCCATTGTAGTTTTGAATGCTCAGTTTCCAAAGTTGAGATGTACTTAGCCTTGCTGTAGACTTCATTCTTAAGGTGTTGATGGAAGTCATTGACCAGCTGCAAAGTTTGGATCCTGTGTGCCATAGAAAACGTGTAGCTATGGTTGAAACCAAATGTTAGCAATGAAATATTTAGCCCCAACTGTTCTTTTAAAAGAAACATTTTAGATAATTAGAGTCATCTTGTAATATACTTATACCCAGCTGTCAGCTTTTAAATTTTTCTGCCAACATTTCTGGAACTGAAACCAAGAAAATGGAAGTTAGTGTACCATGCTTTGAAATAAACTAAACACTTGAAAAACGGTTATGTCTTAGAAGATTTCCAAAGTTCCTCAGTGCCTCAAAAGATTTTTCTAAAAAGCAAATATCTAATAATCTTCCCTCATATTAAGCTGAAATATATACTTGAGTAAGTAAGAGATTTTGAGAAGTAGAAAATTACCTCTATCAGTAATCACTAGACTTGAGGATTATTAAAGTAAATTTGAGCTTTTTAATTCCAGTTTTGAAATTTTCTGTTCCTCAGTTTTGTTACCCTGTTTAATCAACATCTCTCTATCCTTCTCCTACTCTCCCTTTGTTTAGCTTTTGTTATCTTTCTAATTTTAAGATATTCAAATTTAATTTCCTGTCACATCAATTTTCAGTAATATTCCTGATTCCTCACTGTGGGTTAGACAGTAATAATAGTAATCTGTTCTTACTGTCAAGTCTTCTCCCATCCTTCCACAAGAAGTGTATACTTTTTATATTTTCAATTTAATAATAACATTTACACTCTCTTGCATACCCATACTGAAACCCTCTTAAATTTTGACCATAGGTGGATTTTAATAGTTGAAACTAATAGCATCATATGATTATTAAAAAAAAAAGGTTTCACTTCACAACCAAGTGAACCACCATGGTTAGATTTCTTTGAATTCATGTTCAGCATCACAAAGAATATTAGCACTCAGGTCACTTAATTTGTTTTTTCATATACTCCTGATATTTCTCAAAATTGTGCTGTTTTGTTCATTGAGGTAGGATTTTATATGTTTGTTTTTTTTCCCCCTGACTTTTTAACTGTCTTCCCTTTTTTTCCCTATTGTGAGATTCTTCACATCCTTAGTACTAACTCCTCAGTTCTTTCATCTGTTGCTTAGTATCTGTTGACTTATTTTTCCTGAACACTTTTTACTTTGGCCAAAGATTTTGGCTTATTACCTTTTATGATTAATGAATGTAAAACTATTCCAGGATTGCCTTTTCTTAACTATTTATGTGGATTGTTTGGACTTTGGGCCAATATGTGATATTTTCCTTTCTCTTGACCTCCACCTTCAGTTGACCTCCACCTTATCTTGACCTCCACCTTTACTAATGAGTAATAATTATTGAGTTAAGTACTTTAAAATTGGTTCAGGGGAAGTAAAGCTTTGAGAACCTAGTTGTTTGGAAATGTCTTTACCTTTTTTTTTTTTTTTTTTTTTTTTTCCATTTTACATGATTGTTTCCAAGGTGTGGAATTCCTGGTCAAATTATTTTCCAACAGATTTTCATTTCTGCATAGTTTTGCACTTCTGTTATTGATAAGATTAGTGTTGTCAGTCTGATAATTTGTTCCTTTGATTTTTACCTGTTCCCTGTCCCCTGAACATTTTTAGGCTCTTATCTTTCTCATTTATTGTCTATATAGATTCTTCTTTTTCTTAACGTTCTGCCTCACTGACCCTTTGAATCTAAACATGCCTCCTCAGATCTAAAATGTTTTTCTTTTATGTCTTTAATATTCCTTCCATTTTTCTCTTGTTACATAACTTCAGGAATATAAGGATTTGGTTATTGGACCTTTTTGATTCATCAGAGCCTTTTCCTGATTGTTTTCTTTGCTTATGTCTCAGTGTTCTAGCAGGTTTTTTGCTTATTTGTTTTGTTTTTTACAAATATGGTAGGTAACATGCTGTATCATTTAACTTACATTCTGATTGCAGTTTTATTGGCCATTTACATTACTTTTTCTGTGAACTGTCAATTTATATTATATGGTGCATTTTTAATTAGGTTCTTACTATTCAGTAGGGATTTCTCCCTTTATAAGTTAACATGAGTAGCACAGTTTTTACTAGTTTATATTTTCTTTTTGCCTAATGATATTTTCCCTCTACATACAGGAATTTTTAGTATGTGGTTGCATTTATCAGTCTTCTTTATACTGCAGTTTTACTTAGAAAAGACTTTTTCATGCATTATTAAAAGAATTACCTAATGCTTTCTTATAGCATGTTCATGATTTTGCTTTTATGTAGTTTTACCATTTTAAATAGGTTTTAGTTTTATGTATAAATTAAAAATCCACCCTTATATTTTGTATAGCTAGTTCTAAATAGTATTTTCCCTTTTAATTTAAAATGATCTTTGTTATATACTGTGTCTGTTTTTAAATTTTGTTATAATTTTTTAAGCTGACTTTTCATGAGCTGTATCTTATCATTGTACTTATTGTAGTTTTATAGTGTTTTAATATCCGTTCGGACTAGGCCCTTCTCTATCCCATACATTCTCCCTTACTCTAATTTTTCTTGGGTTTCCTGCAGTTTTTTAACATGAGAGTTACGTATGAAACACACACACACACACACACACACACACACACACACACATTGGTATTTTATTGGAATTAGATCAAATGTATAGGTCATATAAGGGATAATTGAATCTTTTTGAATTTATATCTTTGTGTCCAAGAATTTGTGTTTTTTGTTTCCTTTTTTTTTTTTTTTCCTTTTTTTGTTTCTTCAGGTTTTTTTTATATTACATGGGAACATTTTAAAATTTTCTTTATCTTAAAGCCCTAAAATTCAATTTTTTTCCCTTCATGTGTCTATTCAATTCTACCGGGACCTTCTGTTAAATAATCCTTCCTATTACCCCAATTAGAGATTTGTAGGATTTTTCACTGTACAAAATTGTATCAACAACTTGAGTCCATATCTGAATTTAGTTCTGTTTCCTGGATCTGCATTGGCCAGTGCTGTGCTATTCTTTATTAAATGAGGCCAGAAGATCTATTAAGGCTAGCCTTTTCACATTACCCTTCTTTAAAACATTCAGTATATTAAAAGTTATTATGAAACTCCTTGCACTCTTCTAGAGGTTGACAGAGACAATACATACACTCAAAAAGAAAACCACAAACCAGTCTCATTTTAAATGTTTGTTATTCTTGATTAAATATTAGCTCATAGATTCAGGAGTTTGTTCTCACACATGCACACACACACAACACAACCAAATGGTATTTACTCTAGAAATACAATGGTATTTTAATATTAGGAAATCTGTAGAAGACATATTCTCTTCCCCCCACACAGTCTTAGTAAAATAAGAATAGCTATTTTATATTAGTTAAAAGACATCCCAAACCAGAAAATTTAAACAGGCTATATAATGAAAGGCCCACATTCCTATTAACATCATGAATAATGCAAGGAATAATCAGCATACAATGCTAATGCAGTTAGATAAGAGAGAGTTGTCTAATAAGAAATTATAATTTGCAAATTTTGCATTCCACATCCATTTTTGTCTGACTGCCCACATAGCTCCTTCCCAAAGTGAAACCAATGTCATTAATCTGACTAATTTTAGTAGGAAAACTGGGAAGGGGTATAGGGATATATATTTATTTACATATATTTTCAAGCCAGATTTTTAATATTTATTAGTATATTGTTTTTATTATATCTAATTTAAAATATCTTCTGAGTCTGAAATCATATTTCCTTCTTATTTATTTTTCATCATCAAAATTAAATGCATCTTCCAGGTTTTTTTTTTAATATTTTGGTGTAGATGAACACAAATACCTTTTATTTATTTATTTTCATGTGGTTCTGTGGATGGAACCCCATGTCTCACACGTGCTAGACAAGCCTTCTACCACTGAGCTACAACCCCAGCCTCCATCTTTTAGTTTTGACAGTGTGTGGAGGTTGGGTGGTTCTCTTCTTCAGAAAGCAAACTTCAGACTTCTGAAGTAGCCAAAATATATTGTAAGTATTTCTGAAGATAATGAGAGACATTTCAAAATTATAAAGAAACCAGCAGACCAGGAAAATGTAAAAATTCTAAGTGTATGTGTACTTAAGAGGCATAAAATACATGAAATCAAGATTGACAGAACTGAAAGGAGAAATGGCCTATTCAACATTTGTACTCCTTTCTCAACAACTGGTAGAATAAGTGGACAAAAAAAGAGGATACAGAAAGCAGTCAACCAACTCAATTAACATCTACAGAATATTCCACCCAGCAGCAGAATAGACATTCTTCTTAAGTGCATTTGAAATATCCATCAGGCTGGGCAGAATAATGGCCCCCCAAAATTAAATGTGTTAATAAATATGAAAGATATGAAGTAATGCTCAGTGTTTTGTAACTACAAAGGAATTAGTTATCACTAATAAGGAAATTTTTCAAATGTGGATATTAAACTACATATTTAAGTAATCACGTGAGTAAAAAAGGAATTCACTGGAGAAAGTAGAAAATATTTTTAACTGAATGAAAATGGAAATGGAACATATTAAAGTATTTGATATGTATCTAAAGCAGTGCCAAGGAAGAAATACAAAGCATTAAATGTTTATACTAGAAAAGAAGTCTAAAATCAATCATTTAAGCTGCTACCTTGTGAAACTAGAAGAGAAAGAGTAAAGTAAACCCCGTGTAGAAAAAAAGGAAATAATAAAGATCGTTACAGAAATCAAGGAAATATGAAAAATCAGTTAAACACTGGTTCTTTGAAAAGTTTAATGAAATTGATAAACCTGTGATTAAAATGATTAAGAAAAAGAGATGAACTGGGGATATAATTCAGTGTTAGAACACTTGCCTAGCATGCATGAGGCCCTGTGTTTGATCTGCAGAAGGTGGTGGGTGCAGAGAAAGAAAAAATGTAAATTAATAATAGTAAGAATGAGGGGCTTGGGTTGTGGCTCAGTGGTAGAGTACTTGTCTAGCATTGGGTTCAATCCTCAGCACCAAAAATATACAATTTGATGTTTAAAAAAAAATAGGAATGAAATAATGAACATTATTATACATACATTGGGTACTGAAAGGATAAGAAAGGAGTTTTATGAGCAACTTTACAATAACCAATTTGACAGCTTAGCTGAAATGGACAAATTCCTTGAAAAACACAAATTATTAACTCCAAAAGAAGTATAGAATCTAATTAGAACTATATAGAGAAAATAAATTAAATTAGTACATAAAATCCTTCCAAAAAAGAAAATCCAGTTCCCAGTGGACTAGCTGGTAGTTTCATCAAACACGAAAGGAAGGGAAAAATGCAAATTTTTAGAAAATACAGAAAGACTAATATCACAATTCAGTTTATGAGACCAGTATTACTAGTTTCCAAATTCAAAACAAAGGCATCACAAGAAAAAAACTAGCAACCAGTATTCCTCATGAAAATACACACAGAAATTCTTACTCATAAATTAGCATACTTAATACAGTATAAAAAAGATAGTACATTATAACCAAGTAGAATTTGTCCTGGTAATGCAAGGCTAATTTAACTTAAAAATAATTCAGTGTAGTATACCATACTAGTAACATAAAATTGAAAAACCATATGATCGTCTCAGTAGATATAGAAAAAGCATTTGATGAAACTCAGCATAAGTTAATAATAGAAACTAAGCAAACTAGGAATTGAAGGTAACTTCCTTAGACTGAAAGTGGATGTCTGAAAAAAACAATTAACCATTTGTGGTGAATGGTTTTATGCTTTTCCACTTTAGATCAAGATAAGGCAAGGATGTTTGTTCTCATCTCTATAATTGAGCATCCTTATCCTAGAAATTCTAGCCAGTGCAGTAAGGAAAGAAAAAGAACACACAGAATGGAAAGAAAGAAGTAACACTAAACAGATGGTGTGTAAAATAGAAAATTCTAAAGAATTGACACCCTCCCTCCCAAAAAAAACCCTACTAGAATAAGTGATTTTAGCAAGGCCATAGGATAAAAAATAATAATTCTGTATTCTAGCAATGAACTGTTCAAAAATAAAATTAAAAATCAGTCATTCACAATATTACAAATGAAATACTTAGAAATAAATTTAACAAGATATGCAAAATCTATACCCTGAAAACTATAAAATATTGCTGACAAATTAAGGCCCATGTTTGTGAATTGGAAGAATGAATATTGCTAGAATGGCAGTTCTTATGAAATTGATCTGTATAATCTATAGAAATTGATCTATAGATCTAATTCTATTAAAATCTTATTTTTTAATAGAAATTGACAAGTGGGTTTCTAAAATTTATATGGAAGGTAAAGATATAAAATAGTCATAAAAAATTCAACTACCAAATCTGAAGACTGATTTTTTAAAATTGTTATAAAGGTACAAAAATCAAAATAGCACAATGTTAACGTAAGGATAGATCTGTAGGTGAATGGGAAAAAAATTTGAGAGTCTCAAAATAGAACTGTACTTAATATAGTAATTTATTTTTTCATTTTGTTTCTTCTTTTGGACAATTGGTACATCCCATGTATCTTTTCCCCATAATATTAATGAAATATAGTATAATAATTTTCTAACTGAGCATTTTTGCTTTGTATACCTATATTTGCAATTTAGAACACATAAGTAAACTAAGGTATGTAGTAATTTTATTACCTTGACAAAGGTAATAACAAGGTGTCAAGGTAATAAAATGGCAGAAAGAATAGTCTTTTCAAAAAATAGTGCTAGAATAATTGACTATACATGAAGAAATTTTTTAGAAGACCCAGTGCTGTCTCTGCACCAAGCCCCAAAAATGCATTCAAAATGTGGCTGGGCACCAGTGGAGATGTCCAGGAGGATCCCACATCCAAGGCCAGCCTCTGTAACTTAGTGAGACCTGTCTCAAAATAAAAAACAACAAGGGCTGGGAATGTTGCTTGGTGGTTAAGCACCTCTGGGTTCAATCCCTGTTATCAAAAAATAAAATAAAATAAGTATATCCTAACCCTAAACATAAGTACTTATGTAATAATTGACTACAAAGGAAGAAAACTTTTAGGGGAGGATATGGAAGTGTTTTAAAACTTGATTGTTGCTGGATGCGGTGAGGCACACCTGTAATCCCAGTGGCTCTGGAGGCTGAGACAGGAGGATGGAATGTTCAAAGTCAGCCTCAGCAATAGTGGGATGCTAAGCAACTCAGTGAGACCCTGTCTCTAAATAAAATACAAAGTAGAACTGGGGATGTGACTCAGTGGTTGAGTGCCCCTGAGTTCAATCCGCAGTACCAAAGGAAAAAAAAAATTAAAACTTGATTGTTGTGTGGTTCACACAACTGTACACATTTACCACAACTCATCAAAGTGATTTTTAAACTACATCTCAAGTAAGACTGAAATAAAAAACAATATATGCAAGTAGTTTTAAGTTAGGACTGAAAGTTTAATTAAAACAATAGTTGATTACTGCACTTCCCTCCTGCTTTCTTGCCCCCTAATTTGCCTTTCTTCAGGAAAAACACTTTCAACTTCTTTAGCAGCTACTTCTGGTGTTACCACCTTATAATAATGGTTGTATTGCTCTCTCTTGGTTCACATATCCATTAATTGCTTTTTATTTGGGTTTCAGCTCTCCTGTTTCTTCCTTTGTCTTATCTCATCATCCTGATATATTTAATCATTATTGATTGGTTAAGTCAGATTTAGCGGGAAGTTTTGTTTTGTTTTCTTCTATCCTGGGGATTGATGCCATTCAGCTACATTCCTAGTCCTTTTTAGTTTTATTTTGAGATAGGGTCTTGTTAAGTTGCCTGGACTGGCTTAGAACTTGGAACCCTCCAAAGTAGCAATGGGTCTACAGGTATGTGTCTCACAGGCTCAGATTTTGTGTTTTTTATTATTATGACCAAATAGTATTAAGTAAATATTTCTTAGGGTTATATACGTGTGTGTGTGTGTATATATATATATATATATATTTTTTTTTTTTTTTTTTTTTTTTTTTTTGCCGTGCTGGGGATTGAACCCAGGGTCTTACACTTGTGAGGCAAGCACTCTACCAACTGAGCTATATCCTCAGCCCGGGTTATAATTTTTGTTACAATTCAATGATCAAATAATTGCCTCATCTTAAAATTCTGCATAGTTACCATTGCATTTGAATATGTCTTCCCATAGACTAATCCATCATCTTAGTAACTCACCTGTGAGATAATCACTTTGATTTTTTTTTCCTGAGGTATCCTTGCTGGTGCTTCAGTTTTCATGATTTAATCTTGATTGCTCTCTAATTCTGTATCACAACTGTGACCTTAAGACTTGTCTTTGCTCTCATCCTGAAACTTCCTTATACCTACTTCCTGTTTGGAAGCTTTGATTCTTGTGCCCTGTACCTTTATGGTTTTTCTCCTTCATTTTACAGGGGCATTTCCTCTAGTGGCTTTCTACAATGAGATTACTAGGAAGATAAACTTTTGAGAATTTGCATACCTTAATAATTATGCGACACTTCATAGAATTCTAGGTTAAAAGTCATTTTTACTAAAAATTTAAAGTATTGATTGCTTGGTATCTTCAGGCTTCCAGTTTTGCTTTTTAATGGTCCAGTGCCATTCCGGTTCCTGATCTTTTATTTTTGTCTTTCTTTTTCTCTCTCTAGAAGTGATATTCTCTCTCTCTCTCTCTCTCTTTTCATTTCTGGTGTTCAGAAATTTTATAGTGGTGTATGCATCTTTTAAAAAATTTCTTGTGCTGTGTACTCAATAGATCCTTTCTGGAGATTTAATCTGTAATTCCTGGAAGTTTTCTAGCTTTTTTTTTTTTTTTTAAGAATTTCCCCCATTCTATTTTCTTCCTTCTATCTAGAACTACTAATCAGATATTAGACTTCCTGGATAACTTTTCTGATTTTTACCTTTTCCTCTTTTTACTCAACTTGTTCTTTTTATTCTTTTGTCTGGACAATTGTCTTGTCTTTTTTTTTCACATTTTGTTCTCTGTTCTTGTTGGTTTCTTAAGAATTTTCTTACAAGAATTTTAATTACAGTTTCTTTGACATTTTCCTGTGTGTCATCATTCTCTCTTAGCACTTGTGTTTTGTTTTGTCTCAGATTAATATTGGAGATTTTCCTCAAATGTATTAAGATGCTTTGTTTTCATTCATATTTGAAAGGCATTATGAGATGATTAAAAACTCTGGGTTTGGGGTCAGGGCCTTTGTCTATTGGTGGACTGTGCCATATGAAATCCCTATCTTGATCCTTCTCTCTAGGTTGGTTAGCTTGGGATCCTTTTCTGAAGAAAATTTAGTCTCACGTGGGCTGTTATGTTTTAGAGCTATCCTGAAGGAAAAAAAGGGGGTTGGGGGTGCTTCGGGTCTTATTAGACTTCCACATAATCCTCTGGTTTTAGTCACAACATTACCCATAACTACTTCTGTGCCTATTAAAGTTCAAAGCCTCTTGGGTTTAGTTTTTCCAGAAACTGGGCAGTAGTAATTTCTTTAAGGCTGGGAAATCTTTGACTATACCAAGTGGAATTAGAGACCTGGAATTCCATTGTGCTACTGCCACTCTAGGGACCTGGAATTCTAATCATTCTAGGAATCTCCCAGTCCTGACTCTTTTTGGGATTTTGTGAGAATTTGCATTCTTCTTATCTACAAGCACTTAAATTTTAGTATTCCTCACCTCTGCTGAGTCATTTTTCATCCCCTGTCTCACCCTGTCTTCATATATCATGGTTTATGGATCGAAAAAGGTGTTTTTCTTTATCTCATCTTCCTTATTTAGGAATAATTGAGAATATAAAGTCTTTATTCTGCAATTTTAGAACCAGACCTCTTTTTTATGCTTTTTTAAACAAGCTGTTGCATAGCTTTTTCCCATCTCCTCACTGTATCTTGGAGATATGTTTATATCAGTACAGGCTTATCAACAGCTATATAATATTCTATAAAATGTTTTGCTTTGATTTATGCAATCATTCCTCTGCTGGTGAATATTTTGGTTGGTTCTACTCTGTCCTCATGAATATTATTACTGCAGTGAAGATTCTGTAGCCTAATTTTTTGGTAAATTTTTACAAATACAACCATGTGTCTTAATTTCTAGGACTGAAATCGCCTTGTCTAAGAATATGTGTGTTTAAATTTTGAATCATGTTGTCAGTTTGTCTCCCCAAAAGTTTACATCCTCACCAGTGATCTAAGAGAGCTATCTTTTTTTCTTTTTTTTTCTTTTCTTTTTGTGGTACTAAGGATTGAACTCGGGGCACTCGACCACTGAGTCATATCCGCTGCCCTATTTTGTATTTTATTTAGAGACAGGGTCTCACTGAATTGCTTATTAGCACCTCACTTTTTGCTGAGACTGGCTTTGAACCTCCTGCCTAAGTCTCCAGAGCCACTGGGATAAGAGAACTATCTTTGTAGTGACTGGTTTTCATCAAGATTAAGTTGTTTTTTCAATCCACTAAGTAGAAAATGGGACTCTGACATTGTTTTTATTTGCATACTTTGTTATTTTCCTAGGCTTATTGTCTACTTAAACTTCAGTTCCCGCAAATTGTGTATTTGTAACCTTTTTATTCTTACTGATTTGTCTGAGCTATTTGTAAATTACAAAAATTAACCCCTTGCCACATGTGTTAAATATGCCTTCCCAGTTTGCCACTGGTCTAATTTAGTTTATGGTACTCTGCCAGATAGAATTTTCAACATAGGAGGAATATTGTGTGTATTACATACATGGTACAGTAATAGAAGAACCCAGTCACCAGATTAACAAAAGAAATCAGTTATATAGAAATAAATTTAAGCCTAATAGAACTTACATGAGGAAATCTTTTTAAACTATTGAGAAGGAAAAATTTCTTGGATAGGACACAAAATATCGAAACATAAAAGAAATTTTTATATGTAGGATTTACTCAAAATTAATAATTTTTGATCATCAAAAGACAGTATTTAAAAAATGAAATACCCTAGAATGGAGAGAAATTATTAGTACTTATAATAATTGGTATCCAAAATATATGAAGAGCCTTTGAAATCATTTTTTAAATGAAGTAGGTAATTTTAAAAAATGAAAGAATGAAACATTTCACAGAAGATATACAAACAACCTATAAGCACTTGAAAATATTTCACAATTATTAGTCATTAATATGTAAATCATAATCATAATGAGGACTGGGAGGGTAACTGAGTGTAGAGTGTGTACCTTCGGGTCAGTTCGTGTCACCAAAAAACTAACAAACAAAACACCAGTGAACGCTCATTACATAGTGAGGTACCAGTAGAACAGCTAGAATTTAATAGAAAAAAACTGATAACACTAATATTTATGAGACTGTAGAGCAACTGTAACTCTCATTAGTGATTGGGTCACAAAATAGTAAGCCCTTTGGAGAACTATTTTTCATAAAGTTAAACATAACATTTACCTTAATCTTTTTTTTTTTTTTTTTTTTTTTTTTTTTTTTTTTTTGCAGTGCTGGGGATTGAACCCAGGGTCTTGTGCTTGCGAGGCAAGCACTCTACCAGCTGAGCTATATCCTCAGTCCATGTTTACTTTAATCTTGAGAGTATTCCTAAATTTGCTAAGAGGACATAAGATGAAGCATATAGTCATACTTACAGCTTTGTGTTTTACTATAGCAAAAGAATACAGAGCACAGTCAGCAAAGGGAAAAGATAAATGGAACAAAATCCAGGGGAAACTAAGTTCAAATTTCCAAGGGTCCTTTACCAGTGAACTCTTACTGAATTCATCCAGCAAGGAATTTGACGCCACCTGTGAAATATTACATAAGTAAAGCAGACAAGCTCATTAGAGATTCAGTGTCCAGGGATTTTTCTGAGGCCTGATCACACCCTCTGCCTGGCACAAACCCAAATTTCACCCCAAAAGAAAAGCAGGTATTTAGGATAAATCATATTTTTGTTGTATACCTTGTAGGCATAGTGAGCCACTCTTACTGGATAGTGAGGATGGAAATCATCTCCACATCCAAAATTCGAGTTCCCAGACACCAACCTAAGGCCAGACTTGCAATCAAACACTTTCCAGAATACATTCTTTTAAAGAATGTTAATTTCTTTCTGAACACCTCACAACACAGTGTTTCTCTCCCTAAGTATTTATCAAGAGTATTTTATTCACCTAAAAAAGTTTTTTAAATGTAAGAATGTTAATAGCCAAAGCTAAAAACAGCCCATATATTGAACAACTAGAGATTGAATAAACAAGTTCTTGTATATTTTGGAACACTACTTAGAAATTAAAAAGAAGTAACTACCTGAACAAAGATGTAATATGGCAGTAGAGTAGCCTACCATGTGTGAGCCCCTGAGTTCAATCCCCAGCACCAAAAAAAGAAAAACAACTAACTCTTCACAAAGCTGACAAAGTAAAAACATGAATGTAGTCATAGCATCAAAAAAGAAAGTAAACAAAAACATGAATTTCAGAAACAACATACTAAGCAAAAGAAACCAAACACAAGCATTACAATATGTGCCTCAATTTATATTAAAGAGTCAGCAAAAATAAAACAAAATAAATAAATAAAAGAACAGACTAATCTGTAATTACAGAAACAATTGTTTGGGGGGATGACAGAGAAATTAATTGGAAAAAGGCACAAGGGAATGTTCTAGGGCAATAGAAATGTAATGTGTCTTTTGTGGTGGTTTCATAGATATAAAAAGTTGTCAGAAGTCAAAATATGTGCAGTTCATTAGATGTTAACTAAGTACAATTTTTAAAAATAACTATGAAAGAACACTGAAAATAGACTTAGATAAGTGAATGTACTAACTTGGCTAGGAAAAATATTTAACAAAGGTGTCAGTTTTCTCTAAATTTGTATAAAAGTGTTCTCAGTCAAAATACCTACTAGCTTTGCTTTGATCTTTGTTTTTGAATTTAATAAAGTGACTGAAGTTCATCTGAAATAAGCCAAATTTAATGAGACTGAAAGGACTTTAGAGAAGGCATTGGAACTGAATTTAAAGGATGGGTATGAGTGAAATGGCAACAAATAGGAATAGAGATAGAAAAAAGAACATGGACCCTGTTTACAAAAATATAAAAATCCATTGAAATTTGAGCTTAGTTGGAAAAGTAAGGGCAGAGCATAGTTAAAATGGTTGCTGAGACTTTGAGTGTGAAACATACTCTATATTAGAAATTCACCAAACTGATTGAGTTGAATAATGGTATAAGTAGTATGTGTTTTAGATCATCAATTCTAGTGATACTGGGGGTAGTGAAATGGGGAGGGGAAATAAAATGAACATTGTCTGCTTTCCGGACATTTGGATAGTTCATACTCCCACTTAATATGCTATGCCCTTCTCAGTCACCACCTGTCAAAAATCCTTTTCATTCATTCGAAGTGTACCTCCCTAAACACACACGCTTTTTCTTTTAATTACTGCATTCTGCTTCATAGATTGTGAGGTAGACTGGAACTTTGTCCTTTTCATCTTCAGTTGTATGCACATGTGAACATTGTCATCCTTTCTTTTCTATCACCTTCCACTTCAGCAACCAGTATCTTATAGATATAAGCAGTTGGATTAGAGATAGGCCATTTTTCCATATCAGAGCTTGTTAAAATCCAATAGTGATAGAGAAGATTGGGGGAGAATGATTAATTTGAGAACGACTTGATGGAAGTGACATCATTTTGTACAAGAGTTGAAAATACTAATGGTTCTAACCTTGAAGATTGAGAAAGGTGATTTCATGGAGAATACCCACATTTGAGTATGAAAGCAGAGTAAGTGATACCAACAAAATAACTAACTAAAGGAGGTCTCAACATTATAGACTATTTTAAACTTTTTTTTTTTAATTGGAGAAATTTGTAGTGGGAGCTGTAAGTAAACCATTTATAACGTCAATATTTCCTTAGTTTAGTAGGAAGATATATTTAAGATGAAATGTAAAATATGAACCTAAAAACTTTTGTTTGTTGGTTGGTTGTTTGCTTGGTTGCTTGGTGCTGGGGATTGAACCCAGAACTCCACACATACTTAGTCATGCTCTACCACTGATCTTATACCCCCAGTCCCTGAGTCTGAGAACTTTTTAAACACTTAACATTATGGAAATAAATATCCACTTTTAGAATGATCTCTGTGCACTTATTGCAATGATTTTGTAATAGATGCTCAAATAGGGAGGGAAAGATCACAGTGGGGGTTGTCCTGAGAAAATAATATCCTGACAGGATAGAACAAAAGAGCAGTACTGAAATAAGTAGACTAAAGGTTGTTTTCCTCTCACCACACACCAGATATGGAGAGTAGTAAAAGCAGACAGATGGACAATTCTGCTAGTTTTGGAATGTGTGAAAAAAGGAAAAAAAAAAAAAAACATTCTGTTCCTTTTACTTAAAAAAGGAATTCCTGGGCTAAATTACTGGTCTCAGTAATAAGTTTCATATTCTGACCAAAGAAGCATTTTTTTTACCCTGGGGATAATGACTCATGCTCTTCTTAGAATTTTGCTTTTGTGGATACTAAAATGCAGTCATAAATACAGCACTGTTAGTTGGAGCTTAGTGCTAATAATATTATTGAATATGCTAGTGATGGGTAGGAATGTTAGTATTGTAAACCCAGTGTAATGAAGGAACCAAGCACATATTAGTTAACTGATTCTGGAAGATGAAAAAATATTTTTTTTTAAGAAGCTAATTATGGGCTGGGGAGATAACTCAGCTGGTAGAGTGCTTGCCTCGCAAGCACAAGGCCCTGAGTTCGATCCCCAGTACCTAAAAAAAAAAAAAAAGAAGAAGAAGCGGGGCTGGGGAGATAGCTCAGTCGGTAGAGTGCTTGCCTCGTAAGCGCAAGGCCCTGGGTTCGATCCCCAGCACCCAAAAAAAAAAAAGAAGCTAATTATTATAATTTGGTGAATTATGCAATAAAACTGGGACCTATAATTTCATTTTTTAAAATGCTTCATCGTTTTGATACGTTTGTGGAAGAAGGCAAATTTTCTTCCAGTATTGGATGGGGTTTGGTTTGGTTTGGTTCGGTTCGGTTCCGTTTGGTTCAGTTTTGGTAGTTCTGGGGATTGAGCCCAGGGCCTCATGCCAGGCAAACTACTCTACCACTGAGCCACATCTCCAGATCTCTCAACTTCCAGTATTGACAGTGGAGATACCTTTCTCCCCCTATGCCCTTTTTTTTCTTACATTCTTAAAATTGGTATGAGATTTTCAATTTTAATCATATACCATAAAGCAAGTGTCAAATTATAGAAATCAATAGTATTGGCTAAAGGAAATTGAAAGTTTTATGATCCCATTTTATTTTAACCGTAATGTTAAAATTTAATAGAGGTTTAAATGTGCTCTTTATGGACCATGATGGGCACTCTTCACTTGGAATTTTCACCATGTCAGGATATTCTGTCACATGTTCTGTCACATAATTAGTTATTGGACACATACAAAAGACTCTGTTAATGTCCCTTATAATCTATTTCTCCAACCTATACACTTTCCCTTGTCTCTTCACTTGAATCTTCTCAGTCACTGCCTTTTCTTGGGTTATCTTGTTCACCTTTCCATAATGAGGGCTTAGAACTTCAGCTCTTGAAGTTCCCATTTTCAAACTTCCTTACATCTCCCTCTGTACCTTTTTTAAATTTCAGCAAAAGTTAGCTGATAGGTCATATGTGAAGCAGTCGGAAAAGTAGCCTAAAGAGATGTTGATAAGTTTTAGAAGGAAGGACTTCATATTAGTAATTTTTTGTGTGCTTTTGGGTTGTCACCTAATGGACTGTAACACATCATTGAATAAAAATGGAAATATACTACTTACTTAGCACTTAAATTGCTGTTTTTACATAGTTACACCCATTTCAGTTCCTCATTCTCATTGTTCTCTTTTTAAGACATAGTAACTATAATTTCCAAAAGACTTGATACATTGTACTATAACAAGTGTGAGTAAACAGTAATGTTTGAAAAGGCAAAGTAAAGACAATCTACTAATATGTCTCTACCATGCTTAAAAGGATTCTGAAGTACCTCACCCATAGTACATTGTCTTAAAAAGTTTGATTTTTTTAAAAAAACGTTATCCTTAACATGACTGCACTTCGTTGTTGCTGTCGTTCATAGTATTCTTCACGTCTTGGCTGAGTGATGCTTGTGCTAAAATTAAGCTACCCTTTGTCTGGTGGCAGTTCTGGGAGATCTTTCTTCCCTCGCTTGCCAAACAGCTATCCTCCATTACCTCAAGTTTTACTTTAGTGAAGTGCCCTTTTACAAGAAACCAAATACTGAAGGATGATTTAATCATTATTAAAATTGGTCAGTAACTGGTGACAACGGAGTTTTTCATTGTTACTGATATAATACTGGGATCTTCTGTTATTACCAGAAAAGAGGGCAGATGGCAAGCAATTAAATCAGAATTTGATGTTATTATTTTGTCTTTATCATTTAAAAAGTATTTTTTTAATTTAAGTTTCAGTATATTTCACGTCCTTTATCCAGTGACATAATATACTCTTGAAATGTATTTTTACCCAAGGGTATAGAAAGGACATATTCACTGAGCAAATAATATAACAGTTTATATTCATTAGAATATAGTTTGAAGAAAATGGAACATTCTTGATGTGAGCTCTTAATGGGTTTATGTCATTAAATAAAACTAGGAAAAACTTGTTTGGACCAATAAATTTAGCATGTGAAGTGAGCACGTTAAGAATAGACATTAAGTACTCAGCTTAAGAAAAACAATGTTTCGGTGTACTCTCTCTCTCTCTCTCTCTCTCTCTCTCTCTCTCTTTCTCTCTCTCTCTCTCTCTCTATATATATATATATATATACATACTGTGCTTTGTATCTTTTGTAAGAATGGCAATAATATGTAGTAGATACAGTATACAGGAAAGGATAATAAGAGATTACAATAATAGACTCTAAGAAAGGAAATCAGTTCAAGGACAGAGACCGAGATTGTGATATGGGGCAAAAGGTAACAGCAAGGGTAGATAAATAACTAGACAACAATGTCAGAGACCTAAGTATTGATATAGTAAACAAGGATACTTAGTACATTTACAGCCACAGTTTTTCAAGGCTGGAATCTAATCCTGGTTGTATATTAAATACTTTGTAATCTAAAGTATGTCCTAAGACACTGAATTATTCTATTGCTTAATTATATAACGCAATACATCAAGGACTGTGCCTTGGGATGAATGAAACTAAAACTAAGTTCCTAGTATTTTGATACAAATTCATTAGTGTCTGAAAACAGGTTTGTTTTCAGGCAGTATCTACTAAAATTGAAATGACAGCAGAAAACTAGCATGACTCCTCCCTGTGCAAAATTGGTAACACAAGTTCAAGAAGTATTTCATATTTTAAGCTAATCTTTTTATTTGAGTCACTTACCAGCAGGTGGTTACAAAGCAAATTGGTGGAGTTCACTTATACCTCCTCCTTAGCCTGTCAGTATTGGCAGAATCACCCCCATGATCACAACAGCACAGTTTAGGCCTTGTCGTTTGATTTTGGAAATATTGTCCTTATAACACCAATTAGGGCAATGATATATACATCTTTGCTTTGCTCATTATTTATTCCTGAAAGCATGTAATCATAGACACAGACACCATAGGGAACTCTATTGGAAGCAGTATACCATAGAGGTTTGTGAATGGTCCCGAATTCTCTCCTCCCAGAGCATTTTGGCCTTCTGACAGGTAATACAGAAAAATCCTTTAAGTTTGTTGAGTTAGTTTATTAAAAAAAAAAAAAAAAGTGAAACTAATAGTCTAAAACAAAGAGATCTTCTGTGAAACACATCTGGAACCAAACAGGTAAATATGTTGTGCCTTCTAGAGCCCCAATCAAAGTAGTTAGCTCCATTGAACCAGATAGACTGAAAATCTTCTGTGAATACAAACTGTTATATGCAAGGAAAATAGAGCCACAGGTTCTACTGAGAAACCTATAGCTGACCCAGGTTTATCTTTGCTGTGATGGCAGCATAAGATTGATATTCATTATTAATCAGTGGGATGCAGGCAAATTTTAATGCATGTAGATACTAGTGTATCAGAAGAAATGGTACTTGAAATGAGTTCCAATAGAGACTCATGGTGTGTCCTCATGCCATGACATCCAAAAATAAGGCAGCCATTTTTGATGAAGAGAGACTAGGGGAACAGTTTGAAACAAGAGTCTGCCCCTACTGAGGAAGACTTGAAAATGGTCTTCCACTGAGGACAATGGATCAATGATTTGTACTATAGCAAAAGCACTCTAGTTAGACTACTTTGGCTTAGGATAAATATACATTGGGTTAATAAACATTGTTCTTTTTGCTTCTAAATACTGATTGCTTCTAAATACTGATTGCATAGTACTAATTCTAGGGGTTTCCAAAGTGTTTTTAGGTTCATTTGGTATTCATTTGCTGTAGGTGGTTTTAAAGATGTTAAAACTGAAGTCTCTAGTTAGACTCTGTGGAATGGTTAGCTTTTGCTATAAAGAGGTATCAGAGCAAAACTATTAAAATAACAAAGGCAGGATATTGATGTATTTTTCCATTGGACGTATTAGTCATTCTTCTAGTCTGTATTTTAAAATCATAATTTACCAAATACTGTCATCTTGATCTGAAAATGTAAATGGGGTGTCTAGAGTTCCCTGATTTACCATTTATTTCTGACTGCCTGTTGTTTTATGTGAAACTATGATAAACTGCCTTGACTCAGGAAAATAAGAAAAATATTAACTAGAAAATTTTTTATAACTGTGAAATTGTATCCTATTAAATTATATAATATTATGAAATATCTTGTATTTTCCACACTGTAGAACTACATTTGTTCTTCCTCATATTTCTTTCTAACCTTTCCTAATGGTTAATCTCCTTTGGAACTTAAATTTCAAGAAACTTTAGTTTCTACAATTACACACTAAAATTTGAATTTTTAAAGATGAAGTTAAGAAAAATAGTGACTACATATTTAAAGATTTTGTATGGTTTTTTATGTATCTACATAAAATTTTAAATTAATGATTTATCTAATAACCTATAATCAAGTGTTAATCTATACTTCATTAATGGCTGTTGACTCATTTTATTCTGCTCACATTGGTTTCTTTTAACCCACCTCGTTTACATTTACTGATAATCAAAATCTACGTTGTTACAGACATTACTCACCTAGGTCTTATCTGTCATTATTTTTTAAAAAATTAATTAGCACAGATCCTCCCTAAACCCATTCATGAGCCTCATTTTAGGAAAACTTTGTCTTACATGATGCAGTAAATTATTAGAGTGTATTTTCATAATACCTTTTATCGCACTGTGAATATGAATTTAACAGTGAAAATAAACTGCAACCCTTACTAAAGGAATTTGAATTTTCTACATTCTAGCCATGAGAACTTGATTTTCTACTCTAGGGTTGTAAAGGTCTTTCTGTCTCGTTGAAGGCATGAGTTAAATCTGTTTTATCATGGTCAGTTTGTAAAGGTCAGTGAAGGACAGCACTTTGAAAGAAATGGATAATATGCATCCTTCCAGAGCTAGTGTATATTACAGCTGTCCCTTTGGACTTTCTCCAACAACAGCTCTGTGACTCTTAGAGGAAAAGAATTTTAGAGGCCCTAACAGGGGCTTAGAAAATTGTACTAAAGGACACTTGCTTCCCATGTATTTCCATAGCAGTGAAATTTGTTTAAAACTCTGCTTCTTATCTCCCAAATCCAGTTGGTCTTTGAGTATTTTATATTTTTCTTTGCAAGATATCTTCATCCATTTATGTCTTGCTATTCCTATTACTGCCTCTTTCTTCAGGCCTTTCTTGCATTTTCACTGAGATAATTTCAACAATTTAATTTTCTACTTACTCTTCTATGCTCTGAGATTATAGTATACCCCCCAAGACCCCATCCTGTTATATATATGTATATATATATCTTGGTTATATCGTTTTATATATCCTGTTATATATATAAAGATTCATATTCTAGTAGGAAGTCAAAAGTGAAGGTAGATAATTTTGGTAAGAATGTGGTAGGCCACAGTAGAAATACCCATAAGAGGCTGTGGTAACATTAAGAAAAGGAGTAACTGACTTTAGATATATTTAAGAGTAATCAGACCATTTAATTATTAACCCAGGTATTAATCACATAGTTTCTGTAGCAAATATAGAGGGAAATTTTTGTTCTGCTCTAAAGATTCACTTGGTAATTTAAACATTAAGTAGAGCTTATTTTTATATTTTAGCAAATAAAAAGATATAACAGATATAAAACAAGTATTAATGTTTTCCTATTGATATGTCTGAGAGTGAGGGTGGAAAGTATCTTCTCAACATTTATCTAAATATGAAGAAAAATCAGAAACAAGTATTTGTAGAAGCAAACATAAACATTGGTCATTTAACAAACATTCAAGCAGCTTCTGTATCTGTGAAACATAAGTATCTGGAAAATACAAGCCAATTGTTTTAGCTGGTTGTGACTGAGTTGATTTAGACTACCAATTGAGTCAGCCTAGATATGTCCCCTAAACTTATAGATAGAGGCTTCAAAATAGCCTTCTTATTTTTAATGACTTTCTGGTACAGATACAATATTGATGTTTTAGAAATATAACTGTTTGAAATGTACTTCTGAAGTGAGAAGAGTCGCCACTATCTTAGGCTGTGTTTACACAAACTTTTAATTTGCAGCCAGGAGCATATCCAGTGATGGCAGAGATGATAATGTAAGCTGTCTTGCTTAAATTATGGTCAAAGAAATTAGGGGTAAAAAAGAGCCAGGGAAAATTCTAATGACTGTCAAGTTTGTGATGAAATAGAGAATACAGAGCTGAGGGAATGAAGAAGATAATTTAGAATTAATAATGTTAGGGAGAACTTTAGAAATACTTCAGAAAAAGTTCCATATCCACTGGTGAGCTCCTGAGAAGTTCCATATCAAGTAGTGAGCTCCCAGCACTTAAAAGTACCCAATTAATTGATTTCTGAGATACTTTCAAGATATTAATTTTCTGCCTTAAAATTAATGCTTTTCTTTTTCTTCTCCTTGAAAACTTAGGTCAGAAGTATAGAATTGTCATTACAGAGAGACAGGATTGGGGATGACTTCTTAGCCAGTGTACATTTAGAAAATTCTCCATTTGACTTCAAGTAATTCTGATATCTTTTCCGGGATCAGCAAACTTTCTATAAAAAGCCAGATAATAGTATGTTAATCCTTGCAGGCAATATGGTCTCTATAGCATCTGCTCACTCCACTGTTACAGTGCAAAAGCATCATGTGAAAAAAGTTTGTTGGCTGTATATATATGTGTGTTCCAATAAAACTTTATTCACAGAATCAAGTGGTGAGCTGGATTTGACCTGCAGGTCATATTTTGACCACCTTTACCTTAAAAGATGAAATCTAGAAATAGACTTCTATAAATGGGAGAAAAACCTTCAATTTAGTGATTAAAAATAAAACTGTCAAGATGTTGTCTTGGACTGAGCATGCACATCAAATGTTAAAAATACTTGGATTGCCTATTGCATGAAGAAACTTTCCATTATAAAAGTCAAGTGACATTGGATAATCTGAGACTATTTTCTCTCCATTTCTGCCATTTGTTTTATTTTAAAGGAGTCTGATTCCATCTGAGTAGTACCATCCACCCTTCTGGGTCTACTAATGCACTCAACCCTTTCCAAAAAATAAATGCAGGGTCAACCCTTGTAACTCCAGATTAAAGAAGGAAACAAACATCTGTAATTATCCAGGCATGTTTTGTGCTCTTAAGGTGATATGGCAGAGTCCCACATCTAGTCATTTGACCTATTGGCCTTTAATGTATAGACTCTTATACAGTAGTGTTCAAATGTTGATGCTGACCAGATTCTAGTAATGGAAGGGGATGCTGCAAGTACTCAGGCAAGCTTACCTCAAATGAGAAGTGACATTAACTGTTAGAATGAAAGAAAATAGGGAGCATTTTTTAAAGCATCATATCCAACCTGGGGTCATTGGTTTGGGGACTGGAAGAACACCCTTCCCCCCAATTTCTCATAATTGAGTTTTGCTACATTGTGTTACAGTATAGCATGATAATTGCTATTTATAATGAGGACTATAACTTATAAAAGTAAATTGTGAATTATGTATAACTTCTAAGAAAATAGGACCGAACTAATTGAAACAGTTATTTAGATAATACAGAAAATTAGGATAAGCACAACTAATTTATTTCTTAAAGGAATTCTGGATAGTTGTGATTTGTTAGTATATGAATATTTAGTCCTGGAATTCTGAACCAATATAGTGGTTGCTTGATTCTTAATGTTTTAGTAAGTACATTTTTTATTCTTTGATCTCAAACCTCCAAATAATTTAGATTAGTATTTCAAAAATTAATTTTATAATCATTTATTCTCTATTGCTTTTCAAATAAATCTTTTATAAATAGAAGAATATGCATTTAAATTTGTTAATTCCATCTTCTTTATCAACAGTTAATTTTTTAATAGTCTGTTAGGTCTTTTTATTTTAAATGTTATACTTATATTTCTTAATTTTAGGAGGTTCTTTCTAAAGTCAGAGAACTGAGAACATATAGTTAGTATATCATAATGTTAATTTTTATATCCTGTATCTAAAAGCAATTTTTAAGGAAATCTGAGAAAATTTAAAAATCATGAGAAAATGAAATGTTTTTGTTTTTTAAAGATGCATTGGCTGGGCTGGTGGTATACACCTGTAATCCCAGTAGCTCAGGAGGCTGAGGCAGGAGGATCACAAGGTCAAAACCAACCTCAGCAACTTAGTGAGGCCCTAAGCAAATAGGAAAATCCTTTCTCAAAATTAAAAATAAAAAGCAGCTGGGGATATGGCTCAGTGGTTAAGTGCCCCAGGGTTCAATTCCTGGTACCAAAAAAATAAAAATACTTTGGAAACTCCTTTTGACTCTTTTGTGTAGTACAAACTAAACAGTGTACATCATAAAATTCAAACTCTCTAACATGGTTTTATTATCTGGCTTCTACCTGCCTTTCACCCCTCCTTCTTTGTCACATACCCCACCTGTTCCCATGTACTTTAGACTCAAGTAATTAAAAAAAAAAAAAATAGCTTATATTGCTAGTAATAGACTGCACTGTTTTTTATGGTTAGTGACTGTACACTCACTCTGGCAGCCATCTCGCTTGCCCTCCTCATCTAGCACTCCCACATTCAAGCCACTCCCTCTCTGTAAAATCCCTGTAATCCCTGAAACTTTACCTCTCTGAAGCTATCCCTAACCTACTCAGGCTTTTCCATAATTCATATTCTATCTTGTAACAGTTGTCACGTGGTTAAAGTTGTTCCCAGTAAACCAGTGAGTCTTTAAACAGCAGAAGAGAAAGTATCTTCTTTACCTCTAATACCATATTTAGCTTAGAGTCTGGCATAAGTAGTGCTTCTCAAAAGGAGGTGGCAAGAGTAGGGTGCAAGAGGAGGGAAGGGATTCCTCACATTCAAGCTGTAGATAGCTATACCATTTAGGAATCCGGGCAACTGGAAGCAGCTGTAAAAGCATCACATCTGAGTCATTCCCTACTTAACTATTCCAGGCCTATGTGTGAACCTTACATGACCAGTGCTACCTTCAAGTACTAACACTTGAAACTAACATTGCTTTATGAAGCTCCTTTACTTGCCACCCTTGATGAAAGAACTCAGCATCTCCATCTGGTGCTATCTCTGAATAATTCATAATAGCTTAAAAAGATAATGTTGACATTCAGGTTTGTTAATAATATTTAGCATTTATTGAGTGCTTACTATGTGCTGATGAAAAACCATTCATTATAATGTGTTTTTCACATTACCTCATCCAATCCTCTGGTCCAGATGCTTATTATCCCAATTTAACAACTGGAGGATGAGGTTCTATAAAATGAACTAAACTGCCCAGTGCCACATAGCAATTAACTAAGGAAGCTAGAATTTGAATCTAGTGAAATTTAGGGCCCATTCTCTTTTTTACCACCCTTGACTTTACCCAGTCATAACTGAAGCCCAAATAGCATCATGGTTATATTAGATGCTTTAAAATCATCTAGATCTGGATTCAAAATTATTTTTTGGTGGCAAGTAATTTCACTTCTCTGACCTTCAATTTCCTCAAGTAAAATGGTAATACCCCCAAAAGGGTTATTGCCTGACTAAATGCATGGTACATACTAAATAAAATGTTAAGGGATATAGCTCAGTGGTAGAGAGTTTGCCTAGCATGCATGAGGTCCTGGGTTCCAAACTCCCCGACCCCCAGCACCACCAAAAAAAAAAAGTTAGCTCCATTTGCTTTTCTGCACTTCTGTATGTGAGCTCTGAGATAATAGTTTGTACAGAATAAAGCTTGTCATGAGAAGGCAAATAACCATTAGACAAATAAGAAATTTAGTATATTCTGTTTTCTACATAGTTATTACCATAGTGACAAACAGTGCTTACCTTTTAGGATATCTAAACGTTTTATAGCTGTGACCATATTATTCTCTTTATGAAAAAGGTATGTTTTGAGTATTTAAGACCTTTACGACTTTAGAGTAGAAAATCAAGTGCTCATGGCTAGTATGTGGAAAATTCAGATTCTTTTAGTAAGGGTTACAGTTTATTTTCACTATTAAGTTAATATTCATAGTGCCATGAAAGGTATTATGATGACAAATATACTATAGTATAAAAAGGAATGAAATCAGTAATCTATCCTAGATGTCTCTTACTAATTCTTAGGGAACAGGTGAGACTCTTTGGGTATTTATTATATGAAATAGTTGCCCCAGTAGTTCTATAACATAAACTTCTTAGCACTATTCAACAAAGAAAACCAGAAACATAACTGCTATTTTGGTGTGGCTTGTGGTTTTAGAGTTGTTTTTTATTTGAACTGCTTTATACAGGCAGATCATCCTTTAAAAGTAGTCACTTGGCATTTTCCCTTGCATTCTTAAAAATTTTTTATATGTTTTTAAAAACTTAATTAAAGTCTCCTTTGAAATTGTGCACACGGATTGATCCATCTGCTCTTTTTACTAGCCAGTGAATTTTTTTTTTATTGTAAACAAATGGGGTACATTTCGTTTCTCTGTTTCTACATGAAGTAGAGGCATACCATTTGTATAATCATACATTTACATAGGGTAATGGTGTTTGATTCATTCTGTTATTTTTTCCTTCCCTCCCACCCCTCTTTCCCTCCTATACAGTCCCTCCTTCCTCCATTCTTGCCTCCCTCCCACCCCCCATTATGTATCATCATCTGTTTATCAGCGAGATCATTCGTCCTTTGGTTTTTTGAGATTGGCTTATCTCATTTAGCATGATATTCTCCAATTTCATCCATTTGCCTGCAAATGCCATAATTTTATTATTCTTTATGGCTGAGTAAAGTAATATTCCATTGTATATATATACCACAGTTTCTTTATCCATTCAAACTGAAGGGCATCTAGGTTGGTTCCACAATCTGGCTATTGTGAATTGAGCAGCTATGAACATTGATGTGGCTGCATTACTGTAGTATGCTGATTTTAAGTCATTTGGGTATAAGCCAAGGAGTGGGATAGCTGGGTCAAATGGTGGTTCCATTCCAAGTTTTCTAAGGAATCTCCACACTGCTTCCCAGAGTGGCTGCACTAATTTGCAGCCCCACCAGCAATATATGAGTGTACCTTTTTCCCCACATCCTCGCCAACACCTATCATTGCTTATATTCTTGATAATCGCCATTCTAATTGGAATGAGATGGAATCTTAGGGTAGTTTTGATTTGCATTTCTCTTATCACTAGAGATGTTGAACATTTTTCATATGTTTGTTGATTGCTTGTAGATCTTCTGTGAAGTGTCTGTTCATTTCCTTAGCCCATTTGTCGATTGGGTTATTTGTATTCTTGGTGTACAGTTTTTTGAGTTCTTTATATATTCTGGAAATTAGTGCTCTATCTGAAGTATGAGTGGCAAAGATTTTCTTCCACTCTGTAGGCTCTCTCTTCAATTGCTGATAGTTTCCTTTGCTGAGAGAAAGCTTTTAAGTTTGAATCTATCCCAGT
The DNA here is from genome assembly GCF_902686445.1 of Sciurus carolinensis. Lineage (NCBI taxonomy): Eukaryota > Metazoa > Chordata > Mammalia > Rodentia > Sciuridae > Sciurus > Sciurus carolinensis. The sequence goes on from NC_062221.1 coordinate 49,690,748, forward strand.
TATTGATTCTTGCTTTTATTTCTTGTGCTATGGGAGTCCTGTTAAGGAAGTCTGACCCTAAGCCGACATGTTGAAGATTTGGACCTACTTTTTCTTCTATAAGATGCAGGGTCTCTGGTCTGATTCCAAGTCCTTGATCCATTTTGAGTTGAGTTTTGTGCAGGGTAAGAGATAGGGGTTTAGTTTCATTCTGCTGCATATGGATTTCTAGTTTTCCCAGCACCATTTGTTGAAGAGGCTATCTTTTCTCCATTGCATATTTTTGACACCTTTATCTCATACGAGAAAATTGTATTTATTTGGGTTTGCGTCCGTGTCCTCTATTCTGTTCCATTGATCTACCTGACTTTTGGTACCAATACCATGCTGTTTTTGTTACTGTTGCTTTGTAGTATAGTTGAAATTGTTTTAACTTAGAGGAAATGATTATATATTAAATTCCATCACTTCATTGGATTTTTTTGTAAGTTTGAAGAATATTTTCAACTATCAAAAAATAATTTTCATATATTCATCATTGTCTTTCAGTTAATCTCCTTGCTTACAGAGGTGGGAAGAAGGCTAGAAAGTTCTGCTATCCTCATTCCTTACCCCTTTCATGTGTTACAACTTTGAAGCATATCATAATCATTTGTTTGTAACTGGAAATTGGTGCAACAGAAGTGGCCGATCAAATTAGGGTCTATTACTGTCTTTAGGTCACACTAATTATGAGGTAGAAGATGGATTATAGGGGGTGAACAAAAATGCAAGGAGACCACATAGGCCTTTGCTGTGATCCAGAAAAAAATAGTGGTGGCCTGATCCAGGGAATATATATAATGAGGGAATATAGACAAAGAGAATTTATTGATGGGTTAGATATTAATAGGTGTGATATAGAGGAGTTATTGGGATGGCAGGTTTCTGGATTAAGTGCGTTATCCTCCTCACCCCTTTCTCATTTTGCTTACCCCTTAGTTCATGTGTTACTTTCTGTGAGATTGCTTCCTGCCCCAACCTCCATTGAGTTGAATGACCACACTGTGTTTTTATACAACCTCATACTTCTCCATGATAGCATTTATCTGTTTTGTAACTATGAGTTTACCCCACACACAATTTACACATAACCTTTTCATTCTTGACTTTGATGAGGACAAGGACCATGTTTATCTTATTCCTCATTACATACCCAGTACCCAACATAGTTCTGGAATTGCACTAATGTAATTTCAGTGAATAAGCAGACAGTGACATTTATGGTTATTGTCTACAGTACCTGATAGAGTAATCAAATATAATAGATTATCTGAGCCTTTTTGGCTCATTTCTCTAGCTTAACTTTTTTATTTGGTATCGTTGATTATCTCTTGCTTAACTTTTTTGTTTGGTGTCTTTGGTTATCGTTTGTTGTACCCTTATAGTTTAGTTTACTGAATAAAGGAAAATAAAAACATAAACAGCAATAAATAAACTTGTGTTTTGTGGATTTTGATCATATCTCCCAAAAGAATCCCCAAGATTATTGAAGTCTAAAAAATAAAGGTCTTCAAGTTATAATAGCACTTACTAGTTTTTTAAATCATACAAGTTCTTCACACAGGTGGTTGGAACGTTATACTGACAGGGTCATGGGTTCCATTTGTGTGTAGAACAGTTCATTTCAATTAGAAGTATCAGGACTGAGATATTGGGAAAGAGCATACATCATTGCAGACTCATCATCATACTTCAAGGAAAATGTATTGATTATATTTTATTGTGAATGTATACCTACATCATACTTTTAAAAATAGAATGATATATCACCTAGACAAGAATCAGTGCTCTCTAGTAAAAAGGGGGAAATTACCAAGATGGATTGAAAAAGGAAAGAGCTGGGTGGGTGTGGTGGCCTCAGAAGGCAGGAGGCAAGAGGATTGCCAATTGGAGGCCAACTTCAGCAATTCAGCAAAACACTGTCTCAAAAATAAAAGGGCTAAAATTGTAGGTGTATGGTGGAGCACCCCTGAATCCAGTCCCCGTATGAAGTGGGGAGAGGATGGAGGGATGGAGAGAAAAAAGGAAAAAGGAAAAAAATAAAGACCATATAATTTTTCATTACTGCAGATTGAGGGGTAGGAGGTGAAAAAGGAAAAGAATTTTACTTCTGTAGGCTTTACTTAACTTTTTAAAGTAAGAGCAGTGGACCTATGACCTAAAAAATCCTTTCTGACCCAAATTCTGTTGCTTCAGAAAATAGCACCAAGTGATAAATGTGTTAATAGGTGATGGGAATTTGGGCTAGAATTAAAACTTACTTTGAATTCTTTCTGTGGCCTCAGCACTGTCCTACTCAAGTGTAATGTTTTTAAAATAACTGAATTAGACTTAACTAAATACAAGTGGTTTTATGATTTCTGTTGAAATCTGTTCTTTAAGCCCTAATTTAGAGCAACAGTCTTGATCAAAATATTTAAGATTATTACTTTGCCTATTCAAACTACAGAAAACGTGAATTTTTGCATTTAGCAATACTACAAACGTATTTCTCTACAGTTGTTTTCTCTTTTAACAGAAGTTTTCCTTCTTTCATTTAGGCTATTGCTTTGGAACAGCCATACGTCTAATTTCTTAAAGTAGTTTTATATGTAAAACTTGTAAGGATCAGAACAATGCCTCCACGACCATCATCAGGTGAACTGTGGGGCATCCACTTGATGCCCCCAAGAATCCTAGTAGAATGTTTACTACCAAATGGAATGATAGTGACTTTAGAATGCCTCCGTGAGGCTACATTAATAACTATAAAGCATGAACTATTTAAAGAAGCAAGAAAATACCCTCTCCATCAACTTCTTCAAGATGAATCTTCTTACATTTTCGTAAGTGTTACCCAAGAGGCAGAAAGGGAAGAATTTTTTGATGAAACAAGACGACTTTGTGATCTTCGACTTTTTCAACCCTTTTTAAAAGTAATCGAACCAGTAGGCAACCGCGAGGAAAAGATCCTGAATCGAGAAATTGGTATGGTATAATTTTCAACTAGATAGCATTGTCATCCTATTCTAAAATGCAAATAACTATGAAACCTAACTAGTGTCTCATTATTGAAATATCTTTGTCTAAACCAGTATCTGTATAATCTTAAATAGCTTTCTCAATAAAAATCTTTTTAAATCTGAAGTATTCTTGCCTATTGAGCTATGGAACTATTTTTAATACCTTGATATTCTATAAAGTTTTATTTAAGAAATACCATTTATAGGAAGACATAGATTTGTTATATCCCCGTATTGTGTTGTTATTCTAAAATAATTGATATATATATCAATATATTGATATATATTTGTATATTAAAAATACTTGATCTTACTGAGTACTGCTTTCTGTATTCATCACAGATTTTTTTTTAACCAAGACAAAGTTAACTCTATTGTGATCTTTCTCATCTGTATATTTCCCCATTCTTAAAAACCTATCCATGCTATGCACTTAATAAAATGTTACATCCTTTATATAATGTTTTCAAGGTTTTGTTATCGGTATGCCAGTGTGTGAATTTGATATGGTTAAAGATCCAGAAGTACAGGACTTTCGGAGAAATATTCTGAATGTTTGTAAAGAAGCTGTGGATCTTAGGGATCTCAATTCACCTCATAGTAGAGCAATGTATGTCTATCCTCCAAATGTGGAGTCTTCACCAGAACTGCCAAAGCACATATATAATAAATTAGATAAAGGTAAGGTAATTGTTGGCCTACTGTAAATGTTACTATAGCTAAGTCTTCTATCTGTGCCTTTATTTCTATACAGTCCCTTTTTTTTTTCTTTTAAGCTCTACCTAGATGATAAACTTCTTGAAGGCGAGGACTTCTTGTAGTGACAAGATATACTTAAGTACTAAGTGTATAACTTCTGTACAGTAAAAAATTACTGATCAAATGAATTGTATGATATGGTGCTGATCTCTTGGTGAATTTATATCTCAGTGAAACTAAAGAACTTTGAATTTGAAACTCACTTTTTTAGAATACTAATGGAATTAGAGCTGATTATCTTTTTACGGATAAAAGCAGATATAACTAGAAACTTTTAATGAAGAAAACTTTATGTTCTCATCATTACATATTATATATTCAAAGAAAAAAATTTAATATTAAGTACAATAATTAAGTCTGATCATAATGATTGATAATATATAAGTATACTTGACATTTAGTGAACCAGTTTCAGAATTAAGTGAACATGAAAATATATAAACTTCTTTTGGAAATAAGTATCATATCAGGTAAATATCTGTTTTTCAAGGTAACAAAAGTTCAGTTTGAAGTTATAGAACACCTCATGCTATTATTGAATATAAAATTCTATAAGTAGAGTTAATTTAAGATGTCTTATTTCTGGGCTGGGGATATAGCTCAGTTGGTAGAGTGCTTGCCTTGCAAGCACAAGGCCCTGGGTTCAATCCCCAGCACCGCAAAAAAAAAAAAAAAAAAAAGTCTTATTTCTGTCTCACCCATATTATTCAGAGTAGTTTAGTGCAGTATAGCATAAGATCTTTCAAAATTCTTTTCTGCTGTGGCAAACTTTTTAAAAATGGAATGCTCTTTTCACTTGAAAAATTTCTGTGTAAATTTCCACCATATAGGAGAGTTGAAAAATTGGACCGTGAACATAGTTCACATATTTTTAATCGTTCCATTTTTCACATCTTTTTCTATGGAGGGGGGGTTCTCCTGCCATAACTGATCTTTATAGGAGAAAACTGGAAATCCCATGTCCTCTTTCCTCTTTATCTTCTGACCTTTCCTCCCCATCTTTTCTAACATTCTAATCCAGCATCTATCAGTCAGTCTTTATTCTTTCTTTACTTCACATAGTCTTCCATTTTAGGAACTGTTGAATCTTTGAAATCATCATGAACTTCATAGGGGTTGAACCCTTCAAGTATGTCATGCAGTTTAAAATGTAAATTACCTTGGTCTTAGGTACTTGTGACCCACTGGTTCCAGCTTTGCCTGCTTGCTTTAAATAGAAGTTTTGGTCCTGGTCTGGCAACCTGATCAAATATGAAAATTTTCTGTTTCTACCAGATATTTACCTGTATTTAATTACATTGATGAGAAATCATATCTGATTATGTTTAATGGATAGTACATACTTGAAATTTATCTCTTGAAAAATGAAATAAATGTGATGATTGCATCTCATAATGTTTTTCTGTTACAGGACAAATAATAGTGGTGATTTGGGTAATAGTTTCTCCAAATAATGACAAGCAGAAGTATACTCTAAAAATCAACCATGACTGTGTGCCAGAACAAGTAATTGCTGAAGCAATCAGGAAAAAAACTCGAAGTATGTTGCTATCCTCTGAGCAACTAAAACTCTGTGTTTTAGAATATCAGGGCAAATATATTTTAAAAGTATGTGGATGTGATGAATACTTCCTAGAAAAATATCCTCTGAGTCAATATAAGGTGAGTAACAAATTTCAAGAATATTGATTTTAAATTTAAAAAGTAGTCACAGAAGAACTGGCCTCTTCTTTTTTTAAGGAATAGTTCTTGAAAATTAGTAATAAATATTAGATATTAGATAATAAATATATATTAGAAAATATCATTTGCAAGTTCAATTTTTATACCATAATTATTTTAGAGAATGAAATATTGGCAGTTACACTAACCTCAAAATATGTAGTATTTTATGATTTTTATCCTATCCCAAGCAATGGGGTGAGAATATAATTAAATGGGCATTTCAGGAAAAAAGATTCCATGATCTACTATTAAGATGTATTAGTAATACTTCCCTACCCTTTCTGTACATTAAGAAGCAAGTAGAGCAAGCACATGCCAAGTGATGATTTATAGTCCCAAGCAAAACATGGTCCTAGCCCTCAGGTTACTTATGGCCTAGTGGGGCTTATAGGTAAGAAAATAGGCTATTATAACATAAGTACAGTAGCATTTATATTAAAAATTTCTCTCCTAACTACCATTTCAGTGTTAGTATCCTACTAACATTTGGGAGTTAGATGCTACAACCTAACTGTACCTAATTCCACAGTGTTAATATTTTAAATGTTAAAAACAACTGATAAGAAACATGGTGTATGAACTGGAGTTGTGGCTCAGTGGTAGAGTGCTTGCCTAGCATGTGCGAGGCCCTGGGTTCGATCCTCCGCACCGCATATAAATAAATAAAATAAAAGATCCATTGAAAACTATTTTTTTTTAAAAAGAAACATGGTCTACAAGGTTTGATTTTTTTTTTTAATCACCTTTGCAGATTTATATGCAAATTCTCATATCTCTTGCGTGTTGCTTTTAAAATGAAAAACCTTATAGGAAATGATTTCTTTCCTCCTTTCTTAATCTGTTACAGTACATAAGAAGCTGTATAATGCTTGGAAGGATGCCCAATTTGATGCTGATGGCTAAAGAAAGCCTTTACTCTCAACTGCCAATGGACTGTTTTACAATGCCATCTTATTCTAGACGCATCTCCACAGCTACACCGTATATGAATGGAGAAACGTCTACAAAATCCCTTTGGGTTATAAATAGTGCACTCAGAATAAAAATTCTTTGTGCAACCTATGTAAATGTAAATATTCGAGACATTGATAAGGTAATGTCAAATGCTGATGCTTATTATTTTATACAAGTAATTTTAAATTGAACTATAACAATCTGGTATGTTTTCAGATGATAAAAGCACTCAAATCTCAGAAAATAAAAATATGTAACAAATTCTCTTTTAATTGCCATCTACTTCAGCTTTTACAGAGCTCTTAGTCCTGTGTCTGTAATTCTAACATTGATAATTCTGAATTCTTAAAACCAAAAGTTTTTTACAGAACTAGTTTAGCAATAAAACCTAATCCAACCTAAAGTAAATCTTCTTACAGTCATTATTAATCCCACTTAGTGCCAAATGTGGTAGGTAACACATGCCTGTAATCCCAGTAACTTTAGATGCTGAGGCAAGAGGATCATAAGTTGAAGGCCAATCTCATCAACTTAACAAGACCCTCAGCAACTTAGTAAGACAAAATAAACATAAATAGCAAACTCTGAGAATGTAGTCAGTGGTAAAGTGCCCCTGATTTCAATCCTCAGTACCAAAAACAATCCCACTTAGTGTGAATATTCATGTGTCCTATTACAGAAACATTAATGTCTTTATGGGGTGCTGCTCCAGCTGCCAAAGGTTTTTTAAGAAATACCTACTGTTATGTACCAGTTTGTCTTTCTAAAGTACAAACAACTCTGAATTCCATACTAATAATTACATACTAGCTAAAAGCAACTGTGGGTCTGTATTAATTTTTTGGTAGCTTGTTGAACCCATCATTGTTAATGGATGAAAACAACAGCAAATTTTGTTGAATCTTTATCAGTATTAATTTCTATATGTGAAGAAAAGCTATATCTGAACACAGTTTTCCTTGGTACTCTCTAAAATATTTTATTTTTAATATTTGATTTTGTCTAGTGTATGTGCATATGTGTGAATATATATTTTTGTATATACATACTTATTTTCTTTCTTTCTTCCTTCCTTTTTTTTTTTTTTTTTTTTTTTTTTTAGATTTATGTTCGAACAGGTATCTACCATGGAGGAGAACCTTTATGTGACAATGTGAACACTCAGAGAGTTCCTTGTTCCAATCCCAGGTAAGGAAGTATTTGTATATAGTCACATTAGTGTTTATTAGCAAGGTGATCAATAAAGTGAAATATTTTACATCATTCGTTTTATGCAAGTGGTATAAATCCGATATATACATATGGAACATAAGAACTTTTTGTCAAATGAGTATCACTGTTAGGATCATTTTTTTAATTCTAAAATTTCTTCCAAAGGATTTTTCTGATTCTCTTTTCCCATTGTTTAAAGGAGAAAACAGAATATGATTACTGTTTAGTCCTGATCCTTCTTCACATTAGATCAGAAACTCAGCATTTTCTTTTCTTATCTCCATTGCCATTTATGTGAGGAAATGAGAGTTGACAAACAATTCCAGAGCCAAACCACTCTGAGACAGTTCCCTTCAAATAACTCCCAAGAATAGATATGTATGTATTCAATTAAAGGGTCTTTGGGAACAGCCCAATTTCTTGGAGGGTAAGTTATTGGGAGCATTTTAAATTATTAGTGCCAAGATGGATTGAAGAAATAAAAGGTAGTATAATTCAAAAGCTTATCATCCTATTTGTCTCTCTTTATAGAGTTTGGGAATAAGAGTGTACCCCTAAATGTCATAGCATTAATATTTTAAGAGAACTCAAATTGGTGCTGAAGACAGATTGAAGAGGATGTTATAGAATAGCAATAGCACTAACAAGTGGCTACTCCAGAAGTACTTCTCATAATGAACTTAGCCTTGAGTTCTAGAAAAATCAAGAGAAAATTCCAGTCTTGTAATTAAGCAATTAAGAGCCTCGGTAAAGTTCAAAGAGATGGTATTCATCTTTATCAGAGGGAAGAGAGGTAGTTCCTCATCCCACTTGGACCATTATGATCACAAAGTACATTATTCAGGTTAGAAGGTACACTGTAGCAACAGATAACCACAGGATCTTTATAAATTTTTGCTAAAACAGTACTTAATTTCCTATACATACTGCGTATCTCTAACAGGTTGGGTGAACTTGTTATGAGAACACAAAAACAGTATTTTGAGGAAGTAATGCCATAATTTTTCCAAATTTGGTGAAAACTGCTAATTAACCCATCTAAAGAGCTCCACGAGCTCCAAACAAAAAACCCTAAATATGATACCCCAAGGTACATTTATCCTAGTTGTTTCAAGTACCAAAAGTAAAGGTTTGTAAAATTAAAGGGAGGTTTACTTGATAATATATGATTAAAATGTTGAAATTTTAGTAAATTAAAGTAGGTATTTAGAAAGGACTATATTTGATTATCTTTATAAGAATTCTCTAGTCTTAAAGGTAAAATCCCTATGGAAGTACTGTGAAATTTTAAGTTTTCTGTTTACAAAAACAAAAAATCAGATATATGAAATTACTAGAAAGTAGATGATTAATGATTTCTCCAGTTACCTCTCAAAATTAGAATCAGTAGACTGCATATATAAAGCCATTTTCTAAAAACAACTTGATTTGTGTGTGTCGAATTTGGTTTATTTATATTGTGAGATGGATGAACTCTAGAAGAAAAGAAGAACATATTTTATTCTGTTAGCATAGTGCTAAAACAACTAGATTCTGAGGCCATAGCTCTCTTAGAAAATGTATAGAATACTTCCCATTAATTTATGAGCAATTCTAGGAATTTAGAAGTGATAAAAAAAAATTTGTGAATTTAAGTAGATATACCTTTAATTTTTCTTAAATACTGTAGACTTTCTAAGTCCCATATTTCTTCTTCCTATATTTCTATAATAGTATTTATAGTTTCTTTTGCCTTTAGAATTCTTCCATTTTAAATGTAATTCTTCTTACTATAAATGGATAATTTTGGTGGGGAGTGGGTACTGGGGATTTAACTCAGGGATGTCTACCACTGAGCTACATTCACCAACCCGTTTTATTTTTTTATTTTGAGACAGAATCTCACTAAGTTGTTTAGGGCCAGCCTCAAACTTGTAGTTTGTTTGCCTCAGCCTCCCGAAACTGGGATTACAGTGATGTATCACCACGCCTAGCTAAATGGATGATATTTTTAATCTTGTACGTATTAATGCAAAGATATTAGCATAAATAGAACTTATTTTACTGATAAAGCTTATACCTTAGTTTGGTTAGTTAAAAATAGAATTTTCATAGGAGTGATAATGAAGACTTGTTTTATTTGTAATCCAAGAATAGACTAAAATTATAAAGAAGCCATTTGAAAAGTTTTCAAAGTTAATAGTATCTAGCACTTGAACTTTTACCATGGACCAATATGCTGTTTTAATCTCTTCATTCAAATTATGTCATTTAATCTTACTAGATAAGTACTATTATTGGTCTCATTTCACAGATGAGGCAAAAAACATTGCAAGGCTCACACATTCAGTGGAACAATAGAAATAAGGTTGTATTCTAAACAGTCTTGACTTTTGAGTACATACACTTTCCCTATTGATTTTATATGTTTTATTATACATGGATCTTTGCAAATATGTTTACCAAATATAGACATAATTTCATTCGTAACATCCAGTAAATGAAGATAATTTGTTTTGAATCATTTTTTTATCTTGTTAATTTTTGTAGTGGTTTTTTTTCTGTCCATATTATGAGTGTTAAGTTTTATTACCTTATGTGAAGTTGTTATTTTAAAATTCAAATAAGTTTTCCCTTTGTATTCTTCATTTTATTTATGTACTGACTTATTTAGATCAGTGGATTATTTTGTATAACTACATTATGTGTAAAAATAATTAAATACAACTATGTTTAAACAGTAAATTCTTGTCTAATTTCCCTTTTCTGTTTGATTTTTACCAAGTAAAAGTTGGCTTTTGGGTTTTTTTTTTTTTAAATTGAAGTATAACACACATACATGCATAAAAGTGTAGTTCAATGAATTATCACGCCATAAATATCATATTCACTGTGGTCAAAGAACCAAACATATGCTAACACTTGAGAAATCCTTCCTCATGCCTGTTCCCAATCTATTAACTTTCTCCTCTCCTCAAAGGTAACATCAACTTCCCTGACTTCTACCATTTTGGGGTTAGTTTTGTCTATTTTTCAGTTTTGTATAAGTGGTATTCTTTTGTGTCTAGTTTTTACCCAATAATGTTTATAGGATTTCATCCATTTTGTTAATAACTGATGTTCATTTTTATTGACATATAATATTCCATTATGTGAATATAACAGTTTATTCTACTCTCAGACATTTGGGTTATTTGCAGTTTGAAGATACTATAAATTATTTTCTATTAACATTCTGTGCATAAATACACACGTTTCTATGGCTTTATTCCTAGAAGTAGAGAGGGGTTATTGGTTGTATGTATGTTCACTTTTAATAGATTTTGCTTTCAAAATTGGTTGTAACAATTTTATCCCCACTCTTACTGTGTAGGATTTCCTATTAGTACATATCTTTACCACCTCATAGTATCATCAGTCCTTTTAGTTTTAGCCATTCTCATGTTTAGTAATATTTCCATAAGATTTTAGTTTTCATTTGTGTATGACAGATAATATTGACCACTTTTTCATGTTTATTGGCCATTTAAACATAATCTCACAGAGTGCCTATTCCAATCACTTGCCTATTTTTTGTTTGCTTTATCTTTTTTCTTAATGCTTTGCAGGAGTCATATATTCTGGATAAAGCTTTTTTGGTAAATTCTTTTTTTCTTTAAAATTTTACAAAGGTGGAATGAATGGCTGAATTATGATATATACATTCCTGATCTTCCTCGTGCTGCTCGACTTTGCCTTTCCATTTGCTCTGTTAAAGGCCGAAAGGGTGCTAAAGAGGTAAAGTATTTCAGAAGGAACAATTAATTATGTTTATCGCCAAAATCTCCTACTTATACCTCTGATTGAATAACATTATACAAAATGAGTATTTTTTTGTTTTTAAAAATTAATAAATCAAACCTATTTTAAAACATTTTAATAAATAAATGTATCATAGGGGAATAACTTGGGAGAGCTTCAGAAATTTATTTATGAAAAATGTGTCCTAAGTTCATATTGATAAAATTTTTAAATATGCAAAATGACTGTATAATAGTGACTGAATCCAAATATGTATCATGACTGCTTTAGATTGTTATTTCCTATTTATAATTTTGAAAAATGTAATTTCAAATGGGAAAGGGGGAAATAAACACAAATGAGAAAAAGGAAAGAGGGTGCTTAAATTTTGAAAAACCAATGTGACTTTTGATAGATTTCATATTTCTGTTATAGAAACAGCTGTTGAAATATGTTTTCCAGGGAGGAGAATGTTTTGAGATTCATTTTATAATTTAATCTATAGAATAGCAAATATTTTTTTCTTGTTTAGGAACACTGTCCATTGGCCTGGGGAAATATAAACTTGTTTGATTACACCGATACCTTAGTATCTGGAAAAATGGCTTTGAATCTTTGGCCAGTACCTCATGGATTAGAAGATCTGTTGAACCCTATTGGTGTTACTGGGTCAAATCCAAATAAAGTAAGCTTTTGTTATAAATTAGATGGTTTTCTTTTTTATGATAGTAAAAGGCAATATTTATTTATGTGTATACATATATACACAAACACTCACACACATATATATATGTAATAATTTTTATTCCATGTCTTAGGAAACACCATGCTTAGAGTTGGAGTTTGATTGGTTCAGCAGTGTGGTCAAGTTTCCAGATATGTCAGTGATTGAAGAACATGCCAATTGGTCTGTCTCCCGAGAAGCAGGATTTAGTTATTCCCATGCAGGACTGGTAAGGCAAATCATTGACTTTCCTAAGTATCAGTCATCGTCTGCAGATATGGGTACATACTCTGTGTGGACAAGGTTTCATGAATTTTAGTTATAGTGACAGAAATGCTGTTGAGCTCTAGAACAGTATTGCAACAGAATAAAATTTTCTTTATGCTAGTATTTTTCCTGCAACTGTGTTTCCTCTTGGTTTATTCAGAGCCTTAGCCCTCCTTCATTTGTTTAAAAAATATTTATTGAATGCCAACCATGTGTAAAGCTGAAATAGGTATTAAGGGAAGTTGTAAACTAAACAGTCCTCCATTAAGTATTCAGCCTAATGTTAATAACAGACATTAAACAGACATAAGTAGAAATGTAAGATTAAAATTTATGGTAAACGGTATGAATAAAACAATAGTGTGATAACAAAAAATGAGGGTCAGGGGACAGAAAGGCTAATTAATGTTTATTGGGTTCAAGAAGGACGTCCCTGAGATAGTAACCTTCAAGTTGAGACTGAAGTTTAAATACTTTGTTAGCTGAACTTGGAAGCACAGGAAAGAGCAAGTCCACATTAGTCCTGGTACTCCAGAAAAGAGTGAATATAAAGTGGAACTTAAGTACTGATCCAGGGCTGGGGAGATAGCTCAGTCGGTAGAGTGCTTGCCTTGTAAGCACAAGGCCCTAGGTTCGATCCCCAGCACCACAAATACATGCTAAGTACTGATCCAGTTATCTAATCTTGACTATAACTTTGAAACCACAAATAACTGTGCTCAAGGACCATTAACTCTCCTTTATTTCTCAAGGGCAAAGGTGTTAGGGTTAAAGGAAATACTTTGTTTCTTTGTGTCTCTCCCATTTTCCAAATTTATCATTTTTTTATTTTTTATTTTTATTTTTTGGCCTTGTTTTAGGTTATAGATAGACAGCCAATGAATAATGGACCAAGAGTTTCTGAAATTTACCCATCCTGGGCACAGTAACAGCAGCACAAAGATGCATACTTTATCTGTTTTTATCTATGGTTCTAGTAAGGAATTAACCAGTTGCTTTGTAAACTGAGTAATATAGCTTTCCTGCACACATGATTTAAAAGATATGTTTCTTTTTTTAGAAGTTATAACTGTTTGTAGTAATTGATATTTTGTAGCTCGTATTCTTTCTTAGAAGAATTTTTCTTTTAAAAAGTGCTTATTTTTTTAATAAGATCTGTTGGAAACTTTTATAAATCTAGGATACATTGTGGGATCATAGTTTTCCTGTATCTTAAAATATTTTACTCTTTAATCATCTTAGGAATTATTTCATCCTTATTCATTAATTCCATTTATGCTAAAAAGACTAAAATGATATGAAGATATAGAAGGATATAATAGCGTAGAAAGATAATACGGTAATGACATGAATCATCACTATTACATAACTCTTCCATTTTCTTACTGCTTTGCCCAGTGTCTTGCAGCATATTTTCAGAGGTATAAATCTATGGACATTGTCTTTGTAGGATTTTGGTTCATTTGTGGTTTTTTAGGCTTTCATTGCACAAACTTTTTCACTTTCCACCCACAATGGCAGGGAGAAGAAAATTAAAGAGAAAGATATTCACAGTTATTAGACAGATCATAATAGGAATGTAGAGACAGACAATAAGACTGTATAGCACTATTTCTTAATCTCAGTCCTACATTTTAGACCAAGTAATTCTTTGTTGTGGGGACGGTCCTGTGCATTATAGTATGTTCAGCAGCATCACTGGCCTCTGCCGTGCTAGACACTGCCAGCAGCACCACACCTAGTTGTGACAATCAAGCATGTTTCCACACCTTACCAAAGGTCCCTGGGAGGTAGGGAGTGTAAACTCCCTAGTCACTCCAATTGAAAACCACTTCTCTAGATTCTAATTATGATGGTTAAGTTTATCATATAAATGAAATGTCAGATGATGATATCCTACGTGAATTTTCTCAAAACTGAAGACAGCAGTGAATAAGCAATGTATTTTTAAGCACAAAAAGGAAGTTTGGTATTTACATTCAGTTATTATTCACTGGTAATGATTTAATCTGATAATTCTGTGATAAGAATCTAAACATCCTTGTATTTTGTATTATTATTTTTATCTTTTATGATGTACACCAAAATTTTCTTGATAAACTTTCTAAATGGACAAATGCAGAAGGCAGGTATGTGTACAAAGGTGATGTAGAAGGAAAAGAGTGACATAGAAATTTTAAAAGACCTTGAAAATTTATGATTACACAAATGGTATGCCTTTACGCCATGTACAGACAGAGAAACAACATGTATCCCATTTGTTTACAATAAAAAATAAAATAAAATAAAATAAAAGACCTTGAATTTGTCATTCTGATGGTATTTATAAGTATAAAAATGGAAATATTTTGCAGTTATTGATCAAAGAAGATGACTATCTTCTCCAACAAAATTATGAACCATTAGTTTTCAGTGATTTTCATTTTGATAATGTCATTTACAATTTGACAAAGTAGTATTTTAAAACAAGGAAAATGTGGATAAAAATTTGGTAAAATATAAAATTGTTTTTATCATCACTTAAAAATTAAATTATTTCACTTAAGTTTAAATAATTTAATTTTTAATACAAAATAATAAATTATTTTGTATTAAAAATATGAACAAAAATAAGTAAATAAAAGAGTCTCTTGAATGCAGGTGGTAATTAGTAATGACAACTTTTCCTGGTAAGTTGAGGGTTAAATACTATCTCTTCCTTACTGATTTCTCTCCTTCCACAGAGCAGCCAAAATAATTTTTATGAAACATAAATTAAATCATAGCTTTCAACGTATAAATAGCTGTCACTAAAAATAAAATCCAAACTTTTTAGCCTGAACCATACATTTTACATACTGTAAACTCCACCTCCTATCTCTCTGAGTCTCCCTCATTTATTGGGCACTAGGCTTACTGGCTTCCTTCCATTTCCTTCATCAAACCAAACTCATTTTCTCCTTGGGGCCTTTACACTATTTCCTCCATCTCTAATTGTCTCCCTGATCAAATGTGGACGGTTTCTTTTTGACATTTGAATCACAAATTAAGTATTATGTTCTATTCCAAATACCCAGTCATCAGTAGCCATTCTGTAATTCCCTGTTACATAACTCAGCATACTTATATAAGTATACAATATTTTTCTTTTCTGTTTATTTGATTTCCAACTAGAATGGAGGCTCTGTTAGTGCATGTCTTTTACTCTTTTGTAACTCCAACAACAAGAAAAAGACAAGGCACATAGTACATATCTAATGAATGCTTGTTGAACAACTATGTGCAAGTAGTATTTCTTCATACTGTTGAATAAATCAACAATGTAAATACACAAAAGCCATGTAGCATGAATTTCTGCTTTCACTCATAGCAGTGAAAATCACTATGGAGTGTATATTTGTTTTGAGCAATATACTAATAATATGCATTCATAATTATTAATTATCCAGGTAATATATCTATATATATATTTATGTATATATTTATTTATATTTATATATATAAAGGAAACAAATACATTACTTGGAATTATACAAAAAGTTATTTTCAGTTTTCTGACATTCATTGTACAGTATTTTAAGAGGGTATTTCATCCCCCTTTTTCTCTTTATTTTTCCTTTTTATATTTGAAAGCTTTGCAGCAATTAAGGATGTGCTCAGACAAGAAACATAGAAAAGTTTACATTTTTGTCTTATTATTATACTGTTTTTTATTCTTTTATACCAGAAACATTAGTAGATTAGTTCATAAGTGCTACAAAGGGAGCTCATCAGGAAGAAGAGTGAATGGTTCACTACTGTCCTCTAGTATTCCATTTTGGTCTCCCTTACTAACTTTGGCAGTTACTGTTCTGTGATTGATGGTAATATTAACCTAGTAAGTGACTGCATTTTTTCTACAAATACTGTGTCTTAGATTGGTTCTTCCCTGTCCCTGAAAATGCTGTGGTATTGGGAGAATACATTTTTAGCAGTTAATAAGCAATGTGAAGTTTATTGAAAATTAATTTGCTTTTTTGGGGGGAGGGTCATTCATGAATACCAGGGAAAGGTTTAAAGCAAAGAAAACTATCTAAGGTATTGCTTTATTTTACAGAGTAACAGACTAGCTAGAGATAATGAATTAAGAGAAAATGACAAAGAACAGCTCCGAGCAATATGTACACGAGATCCTCTATCTGAAATCACTGAACAAGAGAAAGATTTTCTATGGAGCCACAGGTAAATGTTAAGATGGAGTATCTCTGTTTTTTTCTTTATTACAGAAGGAAAAACTGACTTTGGTTGATCTTGCCATATTTTTATCATACTTAGTATAATAATAAAGCATAGATAATTTTTGATAATTTTGAATTTTTTAAAACCATGGCTATAAATTGTTCTTACAGAAAAATATGCTGTATTGATACTTATTTTGGACTCTGAAAGCTTTTAAAACTCTAAAAAAACTCTTTATGGGCTCTAGAGGTTGAACCTAAGGCATTATACATATTAAGCATGTATTCTTCACTGAACTAACTCCTCAAGGCATTTTTTTAAACTTAACTGGCTTTCTTAGGGTTTTTTCAAATTCAAGGGGAAAAAAATAGTTCTAGCCCAATTAGTTGTGATTTAGTTGGTGTGGCTATTATAATTTTTAGAAATTTACTTCTACTTTTTTTTTAAATTTTTTTTCCTTTAAAAGTCCTCAAAGTAATAGTGTAATGCCTTATTTTCATTTAGGCAGAAATTACCTTGCTACTTGTAAGTGACATTGGTTTAGTTAACTGAAGCAGTTGCAGTGAATTTCTGCAGAAAGTTCATTAAAACATATTTTGTCTGGTAACCTCAATAGAAGTGGTAACTCTATGGTTCAAGTTGTATAAGTAGGTGAACAATATGAGTGATCTAAAGAGTAATATAACATAGTCTTAATTTTTCTTAAATGTCAGCTAAATTTAAGTACTGTCCTCCATTTGGATTTCCTTTTATCTTTGCCATTTTAATCATGTCTAAGTATGTAAGTAAATATATATACAACTATAGTGTTAAACCCTGGTTTCTTTTGATTTTAAAAAAGGATCATAGTAACGATAAGTTCAGAACTTCTTAAAGATTGAAGAGTTAGATACCTAAGCCTTTTGAAGAACATGGAAGAATGTTTTTTATTTTGTTTTGTTTTTCCCAACAGACACTATTGTGTAACCATCCCTGAAATTCTACCCAAATTGCTTCTGTCTGTTAAATGGAATTCTAGAGATGAAGTAGCCCAGGTAAATGCATGTTTGAGGTTTTTAAATAAATGTTGCACAAAATTGGTACATCACTCCAATTGTTTTCTTTCAAAAAATCTACATAAATTTAAGAGATGAAATGGACAATTGATTAGTTATGGTATATAGTGGAGAAAAAATACTATTCACACTATTTTCACAAATAAAACTTGCTGGAACTGAAAATCTTAAGTAAGTTTTAAGGTCTTTTATCTAAACTAATCCTAAAATCAGAGACTAGATAAGGTTGAAGAAAGTTCATTCACAATTATCCTTACTTTTAAAATATGATCTATTGTCTTTCTTACACACAGATGTACTGCTTAGTAAAAGATTGGCCTCCAATCAAGCCTGAACAGGCAATGGAGCTTCTGGACTGTAATTACCCGGATCCTATGGTTCGAGGTTTTGCTGTTCGATGCTTAGAAAAATATTTAACAGACGACAAACTTTCTCAGTACCTAATTCAGCTAGTACAGGTAAAATAATGTAAAATAGAAAATAACGTTTTATTCTAAAACTATGCAATTTCCAAAACTACTATATTAACTAGTTTTATGCTTTTAAAAGAAATCATTTTTTTTACCAATAGTATCCACTTTGTTTCTGAAATTTTTTCTTTAAATTCAGCCATGCAGAAACAGACCCTGATTCATTTGAGTTTTTGTTTGTTCTTTTAATTATCTAGGTCCTAAAATATGAGCAATATTTGGATAACCTGCTTGTGAGATTTTTGCTCAAGAAAGCATTGACAAATCAAAGGATTGGGCACTTTTTCTTTTGGCACTTAAAGTAAGTCAGATTATTTCTCCACCAAATTCTTTCACTGTTACTTGCTTTCTTAATAGATGTATAAATATGTATTACTTCTGTACTTTTGTTTTTGGCTGGGGTCATTTTCTGTACTAAAAATTCATTGCAGCAGTGAAGTCTTCCAACTTTTTCTCTTTGAAATTAAGCAGTAAAAGTCAAAACTGAATGTTTTTCATGAATGAAAACTGAAATATTTTTTAAGGTTTGATTCTGCTTTAAGTAAAAAGTTTTAGCTGCAGATTAATGTTTCTATAGGTTTCATTCTATGTATAGATTAAAATATTCCAAAATAAATAAAAATCTTAACTCAAAATTTAGAACAGTAATGTCAAAATCACATTTCTTACTAGAATATAAGGCTAATTAAGAATAACAAATATTTTTGCAGAAGGCAGTGTATTTTGTACTTAAAGTTAGAGGTCATGAGCCATATACTTTTAAGTAAGCTTAAATCTATGTGTAATATGATATTTTAAATGTTGAAATAAAAAAATGGGACCTAGATACCAGGTTTAAGACAACTTAATTTTCGATATGGTGTAAAAAGTATGAATTGTGTTCCAGAAAAGTCAAATAATACTTGCTGAATGCTTTCATTTTATTATTTCTTATCATTTTATTATTTTGTGTCCAGTTTTTTTGTGTTTTTATATTTTGTGCTGAGATTAGTGAATGAAAAGTAATTTAAAATAAACCTAAAATAAAATATACCTGTTAAATAACATGTCCAGGAACTACCTAAAACTTGATTATTTTCTTTTTTTTTTTTCCATTGGCATTTTTTTTTAATTATTTTCTTTTAAGTAATAAACTTTAAGTCATTTTATTGTTAGTAGGATTTTAACATTTATTGGTTTAACAAAATGGGTTTCCTTATTTTTTTTAAGAATATATATATACTAATTTAAGACACACACACGTGTGTGTGTGTGTGTGTGTGTGTGTATGTATATATATACTTTTTTTTTTTTATTCTTCTTTTAGATCTGAGATGCACAATAAAACAGTTAGTCAGAGGTTTGGCCTGCTTTTGGAGTCCTACTGTCGTGCTTGTGGGATGTATTTGAAGCACCTGAATAGGCAAGTTGAGGCTATGGAAAAGCTCATTAACTTAACTGACATTCTCAAACAGGAAAAGAAGGATGAAACACAAAAGGTGTGTGACTTTAGTTTGTATTTGAGACTTGAAATTTTAGTTGCAATGTGTCAAGGTTGTTCAGAAAACTCAAACTTCTGTAGTCATGGTCCTTGGAATCAAGCTAACTAGGATTTGAGTCCAAGTTCCACTGTCTCTCAGCTATGTAATGTTAAATACATTATTTAGGGTCTTAAGATTTCATTTTGCTCATTTGTAAAATGGAAGTACTACTATAAGGTTGTTGTGAGAACCAAACTACATGCTCTTTGCAAAGTACCTATCATAGTTCCTAGAACATAAGATGCCCAATAGAAGTCTCTCTTTTTTCCTTTCTTTTTGTATACCCCTAAGTATTTAAAATGATTCTTTCCTTATTCTCTCATTTATTATCTTAAAAATGACCCTGAAAATGAGTGAAAAGAAGTGAGTTTTGTCATTTTTAAGTTTTAAATGGACTCATAGCCACTCAGTAAATATGTCACATACACTAATTATGTATACTGTGGCTTAGTGTAGCTTAGGATTATGAAATGTAAAGGTTTTTCATGACCTTTTCCTATTCCCTATTCTTCGATGAATCCATTCTACCACATCCTACAGTGAAAAGTGAAATCATTCCCCACCTCTTTCGAAGTTGGGGTTGGAATTGGAATTAATCCCAGTTTATTAACAAGTCCCCGGAGGGCAGAGAACATAAGTGAATGGGTTTTTCCAACATCTTCCTTAATATTACTGGAAGGAAAAAACAATTTTAAAAGAAAGTTGGTATATTGATCTACAAGAAAGTTACTGCATTAATCTAAATGACTTAATTGATTTTTTTGAAGTTCTTTTATATAAATTCAAATGTAAGATATTAGAAAATAATTGTAATATCTCTGATGCTGGAATTTATGAACAAAAGGGGACTAGACTGCTTTGTAAGAACAAAATATATTTATACATTGTAACTGAGCTAAGAAAAAAGAAATTAGGTTTTAGATATATTTCTAAATATAGGCATTTATTTTGTATTAGAGTTTTCTTATCACAAATTGGTGATGACACAATGACTTAATTAGAAACATGAAATTAGATCATTATTACTTTAAATGAGTTTGTGATAAGTAACTAAAATTGCAGTTCTAGAAACAAAATAGTTACTTTGAGTAGTTTTTGTGTTTTATAGCAATGAGTGATAAGATACGCAAAGCACTGTACTAACAATAGAGTTGGCAGTGGTAGAAAAAGAAATGTATTTACATCAGCAGTAGCTATTTATTTAGTGATGAATAGATTTTCCAGCTATTTATTTTAAAATTGCAGCATGAAAATGTATTTATTATGAATTTATTTTGAATTTCTAGCTCCTGATATCTTTTTTCCATCACACATTTTACATTTTTGATATAAAATGTATTTTAATATAAAATTATTGGAATAAAAGCAACTTTAAAAGAAAGTTGCTAATTAATCTACGTTAGATAGAGGCTTCCTGAAATAAAATGCCAGATACTGCATGACAGCTCAGCAGTTTGGTTTCTGACTTGAAATAATTAAAAAGTGATATTTCTTTTCAGATAAACACTAGAACCTGAGTATAGTGTGAGACTCTTTGTAACAAGCAAAAGTTTTTATAAGTTCTTTTTCCCAAGTTTGTTTTAGTATCACTAGACCTTTTTTTACCCAACAGAGAGCATGAATGTAATGTTTTCTGAAAACTTAAAAGAATATTAAGCTAAGATTGCATGTTCTCCTCTAGAAGAGGGAGCAGCAGATTTTTTTTTTTTTTTCTTAAAGGGCCAGATAATAAGCATTTTATATTTTACAGGCCACATGGTCTGGTCTTACTACTCAACTCTGCTGTACTAGTGTAAAGGCAGCTAATAAGTGATGAATGGGCATGGCTATATTTTAATGCAACTTGATTTACAAAAGCTGGCAGCTGATCTGTAGGCAGTGGTTGACCAGCCCTGCTCTGCAGCCAGAGCATTGCCTCTGTCAGCACTACAGAGTTCATCCTCTCACAGGAAGGGTGCAAGTGCTGTCACTCTTTTCTCTCCCTGAGTTATGCTACTCTGTGTCATAGAAATCCTTTTCATTAGCAGACAGCCAGTCTGGAGCATAGACTTAAAGACTATGCAGTACTGAATTTTCAGTGTATAGAAGAGATTGGCAGTTAATTTTACTTTTTATGAACTCAGTTTCTAACTTTGATTATGCTTTTTTAATCAGGTACAGATGAAGTTTTTAGTGGAGCAAATGAGGCAGCCAGATTTCATGGATGCTCTACAAGGCTTTCTGTCTCCTTTAAACCCTGCTCATCAACTAGGAAATCTTAGGTAAGATACCTTCTTGGAAATTTCATTGATATATTTGAATAAGTACTTTTTGGATAAAATTTTGAAACAAGTCAAAATGTCCCATATAATAAGAATGTCCAATTGTATATGCTTCCTCTCCCATCTCCTACCCTGAAAAATAGAAATAGTAAAATTTTCTTAAATTAGAACTGCATTTATTAGAATAAATTTTTACTACTTTAATAATAGAGTTTAAGACCTTCTATGGTTAGACTTTCTGGTATTAGAGGTAAGAAATAGAATATAATATCTATAAAACTAATGTCTGCCTATATTGATTGAAAATTCATTATATAAACATTTAAAAATATTTTTCTTTATACTTCTCAGGAATGACTTCATAATTAAAACTAGAGAAATTTTAAAATTTTTATAATACTTCAAAAAGTTATACTAGATATATATTTTAAAGTAAAATTGAGGGTAAAAAGAATATTGAAGCTAAGGTGTCCTAGTAAAATGTTTCAATGATTTCAAAGGCTTGAAGAGTGTCGAATTATGTCCTCTGCAAAAAGGCCACTGTGGTTGAATTGGGAGAACCCAGACATCATGTCAGAGTTACTGTTTCAGAACAATGAGATCATCTTTAAAAATGGAGATGGTAAGGAAAAGTATTAAGAGTTTGTGATGCATGAATTTAGTGATCTTTTTATGCACAAAGTATTTATGAACCATGAAAGCTGTTTTTAAAATACACTTATGATAAAATATAGAATATTAAGCAGATGTCCTAACTTTTGCAATACATATAAAGAAATTCAGGAAATGTGAGCGCAAGGTATGATGATTTGATTTGCAAACAACTTAGAACTGAGGGTACATTGGGAAACAGATGCAGGCAGAGGCTTTTGAACTCCCTTCATCTGCCTATTCTCCAGAAGGAACCTACTTGTCATGAATCTTACCAACCAGCAAAGATCAACCAGAGAGGTCGATCCCTACAGTTCTAAATATATGTAAACATTAAAAAAGAAGTAGTAGTAATTTTGCTCCCCTAGACACATTTTCTTTTTAACAATTATGCTTGTCTAAGGAAACTAAAAATGGCTTGCCTAATCTCTCTACATTCCTGGGCTGGGTTGTGAATTAAATAAGCATAAAACAGATTAATAGGAAAAAATATTTAATTATGTTTATAATTACACCAAATATGACACTTGAAGAAGGATCAGATAGATAAAACTTAGGAGCATCCTGAGCTACGAAAGGAATAGGAGGTTGGGGTGTCCTAGGAGTAATAGTGACACTGTTGTGGGAGGGTAGGAGAGCAAAGATATGATGATTAATGTTGTCTTAATAGTCAAATAAAAAAAATTCTCCATTAATAAAAGTTGTCTCTGAGTAGCCCTCAGAAGAATAGTTGATAGTCTCTCTAGGCTTGTTCCTCTGGTTGAAATGGCATTTTTTGAACTCCTTCAGAATCAGAAATCCTGAAATTTGTTTGTCATTTGCTTAACTATCATTTGAATGGATGGTGTGAGCATCCATTTATTATGTAACTATTCTATGTGGCATTCCCAGGGATTATAGCAATAAGCAAAACAGAGTCCCTGCCCTTTTAGAGCTTACAGTCTCAACAGAATAAAGGGACACTAATAACAAATAATTACAAAAAATAAGATTGCAACCATGGTACAAAGAAAAAGTATAGTCTGCTAAGAAACAATATAAAGAATGTCCAAGTTTATGGGGAAAATAGGCTGTAGGGAGAAATGGGAGGATCATCAATGACTTTCCATTGGAAAACGATGATTCACTGGTAAATTCTGTTGATCTTGGTACTTTAATATAAACATGTTCATAGTTAAGGATTTGCAAAAATGTTTTAAATATATTTAAAATTTCTTTTGAATATGTGCTTACTTATTCTGTTAACACAAATATGTTAATGCAGATTCTTTGGAAGTAGGTTAAAGAATCAAAATATTGCTGTCTTATAAATTATTTTGAAAAGTAAATATAGTTCTCCATTTTCCATTTGAAAACAGTGTAATGACATGATCCCCTAATTTCTGTTCATGACTAATTGGTGAAACATATAATTTAAATTTCAGATTTACGGCAAGATATGCTAACACTTCAAATTATTCGCATTATGGAAAATATCTGGCAAAATCAAGGCCTTGATCTTCGGTAGGTAATCAGTAAAATAACCTGTATGTTAAAAGTTATCCTGGGAAAAAATACTAATAAATATTAATAATAGAAGGATATAGACATATACATATGTAGTAGTATTAACAGGTTGATTATGCAGTGTACTTTTGTTTGTCCTCTTATGTGGCTTAGACTAATGTGATATTTCAGTAAAGTAAGAACCATTTCTAATAAAACTAGGTAAGATGCTGCAGTTGCCCCTAAAAGGTCACCATTAGGAACAGGACATACATAGGTGACACAAAAGGCCCCTGATTTTATTCAGAAGTTGAGTTTAAATTTTCTAATCTTGAATTAGTTTTTCAACAAAGTTTATGAAACCAACTAAAGATTTTGCCAGTTCTTTGGGTTTTGTCCAACTTTCCACAATTATCAGTATTATCTCCAAGTTTTTGTCATGCTTCATAAGTGAGCATAAACCAAGTCTAGCTATAGCAACAAGGTAGATTAGATAGAAATAGCAAAAAAATAACAAATGAGGGCTTGTATGTCTCTTATAGATTGAGTAGCAAGTAAATAAGAGTGTAAGTAACAAATAGTAGTAGTACCCCTTTTATTTGCAAGGAAGAAAGTGGATATTTCAAGTAACCTGTGAGGCACAAAATGAAGTCATCAATTCTGATTCTTAACTTTTTTTTTTAAATCTTATTTGTTCTTTTTAGTTATACTTGAAAACAGAATCCATTTTGATGTAATTATACAAGCATGGAATATATTTTATTCTAGTTAGAGTCCCAATCTTATGGATGTACTTGATGGTGGGATTCACTGATTCTTTGCTTAATCCCTACTCCTTTCCAAAGATAATTAATGTTATAGGAATCACGTTTCCTTTTTGATACAGTTTCCTGTGTCATAAAAGATGCCCCCAGTACCACAGTTCTCAGTAACAAAGAGTATAAAAAGATTGCAGAACTACAAAGAGTAAAGGATCTAAGTAAATATCTCTGGTAATTATCACACTTAAGTGAATTTTTTATTTGAAATTTAATTTTAGGTAAAAATTACTTAAGTAAAATGGCAGCAGTTTTACTTGACAAAAGTATAATTCAAATTCAGATTTCTTATAACTCTGCTTTTCATATTGCAAGAATCATAGGATAATTTAACTCTTTAAATTATGAGCATGTTCAACAGTAATAAAATAAAAACATTGAATGAGAGAAAATAAGCTGAAGTACAACTTTAAAAAAAGTCTATATTTACCAGGGCAAGCAAGGAAAAGATTCCATAGAGAAATGGTCCAGAGGGATTAGTACCAGCGTGATTCACAGCTCCCAAAAGATGGGAGAGATTCACAAACCATTTGCAGTGCCAGTTCCTCCAGGGGTTTAGAAAACAAGAACTAAGAAAAAGCCCCTGAATTTGAGGCTTATAGTTAGCTATGAGAAGAGTTTACAGTAGAATGGTAGGCACAGAAACTAGGCAACAAGGAATTAAAGTGAGAAAATAAAAATAAGTGTAGACTATTTTAGGAAGATAAAAAAGAACAAGAAAGAATGGACAATAGCTTTATGAAACCAACAGAGCAAATAAAACCATACTTTGAGTATTTCATGTGACAATTTGTATGCTTTTTTTTTCATTATTTTAAGTCCTCATGTCTTTACCTTGATTACATGTATTTACTGTTTGATATTCTTTTTCTGTGTTTAATATTTGATAGGATAAAACAGGAAGTACCCAAAAAGCACTTTTGCAACATGGCAAAATATGATGGTTATATCAAGGAAACACATTGGTGGGATTGAGCTGTGAACTACAGTAGCTCCTTTTTTTGTGGAATGCCCTTTTTATTTAAAAAAATAATAAGTAAAGGCTGTGATTATTCAGACATGAGTATTTGGCAGACATTTTCTTGAAAATGAACAATATCTCTTCAAATAAACCAACAACAACAACATTTGTTGCCAAAGATAAAATTTGAGCTTTTAGTCAACAATTAGAATTTTTAAAAATTCATATTCACCACTGAACTTAAAGTGTCCTCAAACTTAAACACATATAATTGAAAGTCTGTGGTAATATTAACAATTATGAGTTTTTAGTAAGCAACACTTAGAAGATATACACAACTTGGTAAACTGGTATCTTCCAAATGACCATTGCAGGATACCCATTCAAAGGCAAGAAAAACAAATCAATCAATTTTAATAAAGCAGTATGAAAAATTTGTTGATATGTCTGAGATTCAATAGTGTAACTTGAGACACTATCTTGTATCCAGTTTTAGAATAGTCTCTAAGAAAAATATCTATAGTTAGAAGACTATGATAATCTCCTTTTTTCAACTACCTATTTGTATGATGCCAGATTTTCTTTATATACTTCAATAAAAATACCATACTTAGGTTGGTTACAGAAGTGTATATGAAACTCTAGCTGGCTATAACACCAGACATCAAAATTTTTTGAAGACATGTCTCTCTTCTCACTAAATTTTTTTTTTTTAAATATAGGGTTTTTTTTTGTTGTTTAGTTTCCATTTTTGTTTTTTTGGTACCAGGATTGAATGTAGGGGTACTTAACCACTGAGCCATATCCCCAGCCTCTCCCTTTTTTATTATTTAATTAATTTATTTATTTTTTGAGACCAGTCTTACTAAGTTGCTAAGGCTGGCTTTGAACTTGATATCCTCCTGTCTCAGCCTCCCCAGCCCCTGGGATTTTGGGTGTGCACCACAGTACCTGGCAATGAAGGATTTTTTAATTTCGTAACAGGTATTATTTATATTGACACATAATGTTTTGGTTTTAAAACATGGTCAATTTTTTTTATCCTTTCTCATATGGAATCTTTTCTCTCCAGACCTGATAAATACATTTTTAAGATTTTACTCCAACTTACTCTTATTTTATGTTTTTGTTTTATCAGTGTTGAGCATGCTTGTAGTTTAAAGTGTGATGGTTTATTTTTAGATGAATTAATAATTGCTTTAATTTTTATTTTCTTTGTTTTAATTTCTAATATCAATAGATATAAACTTCATAAATAAAAGTTCTTTGGGGTCCTCAGTAATTTTTACAAGGATAGTGGAGTCCTGAGACCAGAAACATGGGAACTGCTGCCCTGAAGCTTTGCTTAGATGCCAATTAAACATTTTTAAATTCACCCATATTTTTAAAGTCATAAATGTTTACAATTTATTGCTATAATTTCTGAATAATATTTTTCTGATATTACAAGTAAGTACTTTCTCATTTGAAGGCTATAGTAAATAAAGACATAATTTTGTGTATTTTTTAGAAAAGTTTTTCGCACCATAAAAATAATTTACCACAGTACATTACAAATTTAAAAATAGAATATTCATGATTTAACCTATTAAAATATTTGCTATACTAAAATTCCATTATTTAATTGTAAATATGTTTCTCTTTTTTCAGAATGTTACCTTATGGTTGTTTATCAATTGGTGACTGTGTAGGACTTATTGAGGTGGTAAGAAATTCTCACACTATCATGCAGATTCAGTGCAAAGGTGGCCTGAAAGGCGCACTGCAGTTCAACAGCCACACACTACATCAGTGGCTCAAAGACAAGAACAAAGGAGAAATGTGAGTGTTTTTATTCCTTTTTACTACATTAGCTAAATTGTTAGATGAGTTTCTTAGTGGTTGAATATATTCCTCTGATTTAGACCATAGAAAACAATTATACTTAATTTCAGGTAAAAATATGCTCAACTTTTGAAATATTTGAGATAATAAGTGATCAGAATTGCTTATAATTTGATAAAATCATGTATATTCAACTCTGTATCTAAAAGTGTTCTTATCATTTGTCCTTTTTTTGACACAAACTCAAAATTTTACTTCTAAATCATTGTTAAAATTATTAGAAAAAAATTAAGTTTAATGACATAAGTATTTTTTTCACTGTGGTAAGAATTATGCTTTTTTCTTAGATCTTTGGACATAATTACTTCTTCCCTAATTCGTTGTTTAAATAGAAACTTCATATTTTCTCAGTCTGGCTTAGATTACTTTGTTTTTCCACACTACTCCTGACGTGTTTTTCTTCTGTATAGATATGATGCAGCCATAGACCTGTTCACACGTTCGTGTGCTGGATATTGTGTGGCTACCTTCATTTTGGGAATTGGAGATCGTCACAATAGTAACATCATGGTGAAAGATGATGGACAAGTAATGACTTTTCTCTTTAAAATATTTCAATATTCTTAAGCTAAATTTATTAATTCAAGATATTGTATTTCTACATGTGTCGACCTATAACATAATTTCTTATTTTTGAAAGCTGTTTCATATAGATTTTGGACACTTTTTGGATCACAAGAAGAAAAAATTTGGTTATAAACGAGAACGCGTACCCTTTGTTTTGACACAAGATTTCTTAATAGTGATCAGTAAAGGAGCTCAAGAATGCACAAAAACCAGAGAATTTGAGAGGTAAGCTCAAGAAATTGAAAGCTCAAGATAAAAAATTCTTGCTGCTCTCTCAGAAATAATTGATATTGTTCAAGCAATTTAAAATAACAGATGTTATCTAACAAAAATTGAATGATGCTGTAAAGAATTTGTTGAGCTAATTAAGGCCTAAAAAGAAAATAATTCTTAAACTTCATAACACATTTAAAGTTTTTACTTACTGCTGTTTAAATAATTGGAGTCTACCTTCTCTGTATTGGCAAATAATATATAGTGCTTAAAACATTTTTAGTCATACAAGTTGAAAAATTAATCAACTATAACTACCATACTTATTCATAATTTTTCTTACCACCTTATGGTACATCAATAGTCTGTCTTAGGCCTTAAATTACTTTTATAAAAATCTGCTTTATCTACAACTCTGTCTCCTGACCCTAGCTGAAACCCTACAGGCTTTACTATGGACCAGTTCATACATTTAGTAAATATTTTTTAAACTCCCAGTGTGCCAGACATTGTTTTATGTGCTTGTGATAAAACAGTAATTGAAGTCTTTATCCTCATTGAGTTTACTCTCTAGTGGGGAAAAGGAAATAGAAAAGTGCTGGCAAGGGGATGGGAAGAGGAGGGCTATTTTTTTGTCCAAGTAAACCTTTCCATGACATTTGAGCAGAGATCTGAAAGTATTAATACGATTTACAGCATACTGACTAAACTGTTTTTACTACTTATAGGTTTCAGGAGATGTGTTACAAGGCTTATCTAGCTATTCGGCAGCACGCCAATCTCTTCATAAATCTTTTCTCAATGATGCTTGGCTCTGGAATGCCAGAACTACAATCTTTTGATGACATTGCATATATTCGAAAGACCCTAGCCTTAGATAAAACTGAGCAAGAGGCTTTGGAATATTTCATGAAACAAATGAATGATGCACACCATGGTGGCTGGACAACAAAAATGGATTGGATCTTCCACACAATTAAGCAGCATGCATTGAACTGAAAGGATAACTAAGAAACTGAAAGCCCAATATCTGAATTCTACACTGCACTGTTAATAACTATCAGCAGGCAAAGACTGATTGCATAGGAATTGCACAATCCATGAACAGCATTAGAATTTACAGCAAGAACAGAAATAAAATACTATATAATTTAAATAATGTAATGCAAACAGGGTTTGATAGCACTAAACTAGTTCATTTCAAAATTAAGCTTTAGAATAATGCGCAATTTCATGTTATGCCTTAAGTCCAAAAAAAAAAAAAAAAAAGGTAAACTTTGGAGATTGTTTGTATCTTTTTTAAAAAACAAAACAAAACAGAAATCCCCAAAATATATAGCAATGATGGAGAAGGAAAAAGAATGATGTTCTATTTGTCTTGCAAATGTTCTGTTTTGAAATGTGGACACAACAAAGGCTGTTATATCAGGGCTAAGTAAACTGGAGCTTATGTTAAATTACGTAAGATTGGAAAAGAATGAAAATTTCTTTTTTTCCCCATTGCTAATCAATTTGCAATTTGAAGTGGGTTTTTTGACTCCTTGTTTAATGAAGAAAGAATGCTTGGGGTGGAAGGGACTCTTGAGATTTCATCAGAGACTTTTTCTTTTTAATAAATCAAACCTTTTGATGATTTGGGGTCTTATCTGCACAGTTTTGGAAGCAGTCACAAATGAGACCTGTTATAAGGTAGTGTTTTTATTGGTGTTTTTGTTTTTGTTTTTTCTTTTTCTTTTTTTTTTTTTTCTTTTTTTTTTTTTTTTTTCTGGACAGTATTTACAAGGATCTGACTCTTTATTTCCTAGGGAAATTCTGGACTCCCACAAAGTAAAATAATCATCATAGAAAAAGAATGAGCAGGAATAGTATTTGTTCCAGAATTGTACAGTGTTCACCTTAAGTTGATTTTTTTCCTCCTTTTGCAATTGAACTGAATACATTTTTCATGCATGTTTTCCAGAAAATAGAAGTGAGTATTAATGTTATTAAAAAGATTATTTTTTTTATCAAAGGCTATTTATATTATAGAAACTATCATTAATATATATTCTTTATTTACATAATCTGTCCCATAGTCATGCATTGTTTTGCACCCCAAATTTTTTATTGTTAGTAGCAGCATGGTTAGCTTTTCTCTTGGTCTATAGATGAGGCTCAGGCACTCTCTCGTTAATACTAATACCCAGT
The DNA here is from genome assembly GCF_902686445.1 of Sciurus carolinensis. Classification (NCBI taxonomy): domain Eukaryota; kingdom Metazoa; phylum Chordata; class Mammalia; order Rodentia; family Sciuridae; genus Sciurus; species Sciurus carolinensis. The sequence goes on from NC_062221.1 coordinate 49,721,440, forward strand.
GTTTAACTACTTAAAGAAAACAGATTGAACTTCACCCTCTTTCCTTTTATTTCTTTCTGTTTTCACGTGAATCCCTTATCTTCTACCCTTTTGTAGTTAGGAGTGGCTCAATCATATGAAATCAGTTACCAGAATTAACACAATTTAGACTATCGTCCTGATTGCATAAACCCCTCTACTGAGGTGTGCTCATGAATAATACTTTAGAATATGGAAGAATAGAAACCATGAACTTTTTACCTTTTTAAGCTATCTACCCATATTTCAATGATAAAAATAGGATGTTAAACCATTTTTAAGATCATGTCCCAGTTCAAAATGATCAGGTCTCACTCCAACTTCATTAAATCTCATTTGAGCACATTCTAAAACATTTTTTAAAACATTCACCCAAGATGTAGGAACTAATGCTAGTCATCATTCTAGAATCTGATATTTTACTCAGTATTTGAAATGAATGATTAATGTCCTAGGAAATAGCTTTAGCAAATGTCCAGGTGCCATGCCAAAAAAAAAAAAAAAAAAAAAATAGTGCAATAATTTATTGACAGTTTTCTAGATTAGGCATATTATTGGAGAACAACTTTATAAAGAGTGCACATTGTATACTCTAGTAAAACAGCATCACTTTAAAAATACTCATCTATGAAATCAGATACTTATAATAGAAGTCTTGAATAGTGAACAAGGGACTCTAATACAAATACTCTTAGTATCTGGCTGTTCTAGAACCCTTAAAGGGCATAATAACTGAAGATTTAGGTACTTCACTAAAGCATGTATATAATATTGCCAAGAAGAAAAATAAATTCGAAGATTAGGTGAACTTATCTCTGTAAACTGTCTTGGAATAGTTAAGCAGAATTTAAACTGTTTTAAGCAGGAAACCAGCTAGATTCTTTTGCAGATACAAAATATCTCATAACTTATTTAAACTTCACAATTACATTTGTGTTATTTAGCTATATGCAGTCGATACATACTAACATCCCACCCTTTTCTGTATCAGGGATTGATTATAGGAAATCTCAGTGAAATGGTACAAATCTGAAAATTTGGTGGAAACTGAAGAATTAACAGAGAACTGTGTTTTGCCAAGTGCCAAAAAAGCCTTGAGCCTCCTTGCACAAAATTTGTATAATTTTTGCTTTTTTTCACAGTAGTTCAGATCATTGCCCTTCATTCCCCCAGGACTCCTCCACCATAAAAACAAACAAGCCACATAGCTTATTTCATCATTTACATTTATTTTCAAAAGTTATTACAACCAAATTAATTGTGTTTGGAGAAGTGTAAGACAAACTTGTAAAGAATACAGATTAAATGATCTAACTAAAAAGAAAGGAGGACAGGAAGTTCAGAAAGGCAAGACCAAAAATTGAAAGCTGCATGGGGTGATGAGATCTCTTTCAAGTCAGTGATAATATAGCCATTTCCAGGTACTTCAGTATCAGAGAGCAGTTCCCATAGATTGGTTAGTTCCTAGAGCTGACCATCCTTGTTATTGAATGTGATGTAACTGTTGGCTCCGCAGTTTCCTTAAGTCACTTGAGAAATACTCCTTCAATAATTATTTTAGAGCGGAACAAAGCTCATCTAAAGAAAAAAAAACCTAACTTTACATTGTAGCAAGAAATAATCAACTGTTTGAAAATCATGCTTTAACTTTTTACCATATTCTCAGCTATACAAAAACTTTTTTTTAGGATTTTTAGACTGCTGTTAATTTGAAATCTGTTAATCTTACTGTGGGATTTGTTTTTTTTAAAAAAAAAAAAAAAGATGTTTCTAATTGGATTTTTTAAAAGAAGAGTGTAATTTGGTTGCTATTTTATGATAGAACCTAAGCTTTTTGTGGTTCTTAGTGTCCTCTGTAAAACTTAGTTTCAAAGTAATCAACTTCAAAGTTTTTCCCTTCTATTCTGCTTTATATTACAAGCCCATTAGGAAATGGGAACCTGGTGAATATATAATGAATTGTAAAATATTTTAATGTGTAACTTTTTCAACTGTGAAACTATGACTTGGTTTTTTGATGAAAACAGCTGCTGATAAAGTATTTTGTGTAAAGTGTAGTTCTTATTAATCAGGAAAATGATGGCTTGATTAGATTGTGTATACCCTCTTGGATTTTATTTTAAATTAATTGGTAATTTTCACATAGGTAAAACACAGTTCATCTGTGTTCTTTTTCCATCAAAAACTGAGTGATTTGGCATTATATAAAAAAAAAAAACTGTGAGCAGCCTATTTTAAAGGCACCATGAAAATGTCACAGCACATAAACTTGGATTTGTTTCTTTACATAATGATTTTGTAAATCCGTTTAACTCATTGGGATCAGTAGTCCATGCTTGCCAACTCTTTGAAGAAATTTAATATCCAACAGTATGTTAAAGTTAGGATGTGAACTTTTTCTGAGTATCATAACTTCTTGTTTCTGTGTCTGCACAAACTACAGATCTGGGCTGGACCCACACACTCAGAGTCCACCTTAAAAAACTATTGTGATGTCAAGGACATCACTAAAATATGAGCAATTTTTAAAGGCAATATGTGGTGTTAAAAGATTGTGGTGCTTCTCCTATTTATTTAAAGACAACTTTCATACTTCAGATGTTTTTGAGAAGAGGGGAATATGAAGGGAGTGGGCAGAACAAGAGGAGACGTTCAAATGAATTACATTTTTTATATCCATCCTGGCTGGATGGAGAATGTCTAAGAGAAGGCTGAAAGTTGTGAGAATATATTGTGCATACCACCAGGGAATCAACTCTTCATCGAGGATGGGATTGTGAAGGCCGAATTATAAAATTCAGCATTGACAGTATCCTCAGATAATAATTCTTAGTGACAAAATAATACAGCTGGGCTGTTTTTAAAGTAAAACACAAAACCATTTTAATTATCACATTAAAAATTGTAAATATATCTTGTATGCCATGGCCTGGGAAGCCTGTTTTCTTTTCTTGTAAAAAATGATTTTCACTCTCTGAAAATATGGGATTAGCTCAAGATAACTATGGTCCCAATAAAATTGGATGGGTAACTCTACCTCAGAAGGTTAATGGGGAAAAAATTAGATGAGTCACAATTCAATACTTCAGGCTTTTATGTTACAGACGTTTTGCAGAGCACTATATTTTAGGCTTATAAAGTCAGGTCTTGTTTTTAATGGTGCAAGAAACATTAAGGAAAATGTTTGGCTAAAATGTAATCATTGTTCCAGCCATTTAGAGAAGGCTATAGTGCAAGGAGGTTCGCGGTCCTAGGTTCTTGATTTGGCATTTTAAGTTCATTTTGTTCTCTTTTCTTTTTTGTTCATGCATTTGATATGTGTATTTTTGCACACATTTCTATTTGCAAACACTGCTAGACCTAGTCAAGTGGGATCTTTCATAAAAGATGTAAATAAATACATAATTCAAAATTTCAGAAGAGTTTAAAGTTTATTAGGAGTCTCCCTAATGGAGTAGTAAATAAACTGATTTTATCATTCAACTACTCCACTTGATGAAGGTTTTGCACTTCCTCCTTACTAGTGCAGCGCCACTCCTTCTTCTTGGTTTTACATATGTTAATATTCCAGCCCTGCTGGTTAGCAGGAAGCGAAAGGTGTGAGCCATATGGATATTTTCTGACTTGATTTTTACATGACTACATTAAGAGTTTTAGTGGGGGGGAGTAAAGTCAGTCCATTGTATGTATAACATAGTTAGATCTGATTTTTACTACCAACAGTAGACTTCATTCTTCATGTTGGTAAGTACAGAAAAAAAGTTTTAAAATACATTTGGTAAGACAAATAAAGTCTGAATTTTATCTGCAACCTCATTTAATCTGTCACTACAATAATTTTGTGACAGAACCAGGTGTATTTTTAGGTATTGCTATTTTGTTGATCCTTCTAAGTTAGCAAGGAGGCAGAAAACCTTCAGTGTCTGATATTAAAATATCTTTAATAAAACTAAAGTTCTTAATTCTAGTGCAGATTTCCAAATGTGGTCATAATCCATTAATTTCATAAAAAAAAGTCCCTTACCAGATTTAATTTATGTCCTAAGAGTAGCTTGAGGACTTGGCCTTTATCTGACTCTAGAAATCTTTTTGGCTATGGAACCCAAACTTTAAATTGCAGTTATTTATTTCAGTCTTTGGACTTAAATTTGGTTAAATAAAATGTTAAAGAATATGTCCTTTTGGAACATAACACCTTAATGTCTTGGGAAATGTAACACTACCAGAAGGCTACTGACACATCAAATGTTTATCTTAGAAGCTTCAACAAGGAACTCAACCACCTTTTTAGTCCCACTAATTGTAGCAAGTTGTTTCTATTTATTTTGTTCATTTAATGAATTGAAGTCCTGTGGTATATTGCATTAGTTCAGAGACAGATGTTTTTAATGTTCTTTTAACGATGGCCCAAAAAGTATTTGACACAGCAAGATGCATGTGTTATTATATCAAGACTATAGAATAATACAGTATCACTACATTTAAGACCTCTTCCCAGTCTTGCTGTTCATAGCAGGAAGTTTGGCCTGTGACTGCACTTATTGTTTGTGCTCATCAGAAACTGTCAATGTCTGCTTTTCTTTAACTTTGCAGTCTGTAACATCACGCTGTTTATTAAAAAAAAAAAAAAAAGAAAAAAAAAAGAAAACAAAAAAACCCTTGACTTGTGTCCAAACAATCCTTAGTGTATTATGTAAACAAAGAGCTGTGATAATTCTATCTTGCCGTTTCTTTTGAAAAGAAAACCAGTGTTGCTAATGATCAAAATTTAGCTGAATTTGATTGAAAACCTGAAACTATTATGCCTTAAAAGCCAATTTTTCTACCCTGGTAAAGTGATGAATATTAGAGAAATGTATGTTTAGATATTAACTTCCTTTAACCATAATTTTATACTTGTACTTTAAGCAGACGTATATGTATGTACACACAGGTGTGAATGTATGTATGTATATATATATAGGTAGATGGACTTTTTTCTTCAACAGTTGAAGACCAGAACCTAAAAGTGAAGTTAGAAACGAGCTGATTTTGCTTTCCGTTATCATTAAACATTGCAAAGGGTAAGTCTGGGCTTTTCTTTGACTGGTAATGCACCTGGACATTAATACTTAGTATTTATAAGCAGTTAAGCATATCATTGCTTAAATTCTATTGATTTGCCAAGTGGTTTAACGTGAACTTTAAAGCAACTTTGTTCTTCAGGTATAATGTCTCTCTTTCCTGGGATAAACCAAGTAACCACATCTGAACAGAAAACAACAATGATCAAAGCATATGCTTTAGGCTTCAAATTAGTAGTTTTAAATTTGTTAGCCACAAGAATTGTACATTGTTATGGCAGAAGTCAAATTTATTAATAGAATAGAGATACAAACTTCATTTAAGAAAATTACATAATTTCCATTTCCTGAATGATTTAAAATAGACATGCATACATTTTATTACAGGGAAGTCTTTGGTATACAAAATAATTTATCATAACTTTATACCACACGTTCTGGACCTTAAACATATGTCATCTTTAGCCAAGAGAATGGAGTGGGGCAGAGGGAATTCTCTCTTGCAGCACTCTTCCCTAGCCTCCATGCCCACTGTCCAATGAAAAGTACCAAGGCTGACTATCGGAACTTAAGATTTTTTTTGGTTTTAGCTACTAACATATTTGAGCCCACTACTAGATGTCACTGAGCTTTGTGTTTCATTGACCCTACTCTGTTTATGCCTTAGAAAAACATGAAGGAAGATACCTATTGTATACATGAGGAGAGAGATGTTCAGACAGCTTTTCAGATTTGCCCAAGAATAGGCATCTAAAAAGTTGCTTGATGGCTTACAAATTGAAATGAATCTTACTCTGAGATATGTTCCATGCAAGAAAGGTAAAACATCAAGATCATTTGTTACTGGTCAAGTCAGCATTACTCCATTAAATTCAGTGTATTTACTGGTTTGTGACTTGAAATTAATTGGCAAAAGGTGTTAAACTGATTTAGAATCAAAGTTTGGAGTTTCATTACATCTACACATAAAAGATGCTTTGAAAGTCTGACTTGTGGGCTGGGATGGAGCTCAGTGGTAAATCATCTGCCTCACACAATAAATAAAAATAAAAGTCTTTCTATTCATGATTTAAGATTTTTTGGTCAAATTTTAAAAATGTTTCAAGGCACATTGGAAAATCAAATTCTTTTATATATTTTTTTAGTTGTAGGTGAACACAATACTTTTATTTATTTGTATGCGGTGCTGAGGATCAAACCCAGTGCCTCACACATGCTAGGCAAGTGCTAGACCACTGAGCTACAACCCCAGCCCACAAGCAAATTTTTTTCAACTCAATCTGGAAAGCACTTGTGGGAAGAATCTTGTGACACTATCAAAGTACTGCTGACTAGCCCTGTGGCATTTTGCTACAGTATGGATTATCTGAGGTGGATGTTGAAATCCAGTTCAGCTTCTCCTTACTTTATATTTCTAGACATTTCTCCTGCCAGAATGTGCACAAAGTGAGCTGATGAAAAGCATAATGAACTAGAAAAATATGTTGTGGTACATAGCAAGGCTAAGTACAAATAACTGTAAACTTAGCTTTCTGGTAAGCTTTTTTATCATGACTAGTGAAAAAAAAAATTGAAAAATGGTAAGTCCACATTTTCTGAACCAGGAGGTAGGTAGGTAGGTAGGTAGGTAGGTAGATAGATAGATTTTTTTTTTTAAACCCAGGGATTGAACCCAGGGGTTCTTAACCACTGAGCCACATCCCCAGCTCTCTATTTTATTTAGAGACAGGGTCTTGCTGAGTTGCTTAGGGTTTGGCTAAGTTGCTGAGGCTTGCTTTGAACTTGCAATCCTCCTGCCTCAGCCTCCTGAGCTGCTGGGACCACAGGCATGCACCACCACCCTGCTAATTTTTGTCTTTCTGTAGTAAATGAACTATTTTTTGTCAAAGTTTGTGTGTGTGTGTGTGTATGTGTATTTGTTTTTTGGGTACTGGGAATTTAACCCAGAGGCACTTAACTACTGAGCTACATCTCCAGCCCTTTTATTTTTTATTTTGAGACAGGGTTTCACTGAGTTACTGAGGCTAGCCTTGAACCTGTGATCCTCCTCCTGCCTTAGCCTCCCTAGTCACTGGGACTACAGACATGTACCACCACATACCACTAAGGATTTCTTTGAGAAACATTATTGTGTGAACTGTACTGCATAGATTGTTAGGCTGAGAGTCCAGTGCTCAGTAGATACCTTGGTTTCCATACTGACAGATTCTAGCTAGGGCTAAACTTAGACACTGAGAATAACTACCTTGAACTCATTTCGCCCTGTGTGCTTCATTGGCTCTTCTGTGGAAAGAGGTTTGGAATAGAAAGGATGATGAATTTGTGCATATTTATAGAATAAATAGAATACACATGAAGCTTTTTAAAAATGTCTCCCACATGAAAATATGATACTTAGCTTTGTGTAATTAGTTTAATTGGCAGGCAACCATAATTAGGTGTTCAGTTGCAGAAATCCCAGTATAGGAGGCCAGTGCTTTACTTTAGCCACCATCTTAAGATCTCTCTGGTCCTTCCTTTGTTCCTCCCCATACTCTGTAGTTGGATTTGCTGCCATCCCGTAGAGTGTACTCTGCCACCTATCTCATCTCTGGCTGAAGTGCTGTATTTTTCACACCGCAGGGAAAGGTACTGTGTCAATCTCACCATGCCAACAATCAGGGCACCACCTAGCAAAGTCAGTGAAGGCCAAAATAAACAGTGGAAGAGAACCATGTGGTCATACTTTTTTATAAGAATGACATCTTCAGATTGGCCATCTGGACTGTAGAAGCATGAAAAGGGGGTTCCATTTTTGTGATCAAAGAATTCCTTTATGTCCAGAGCACTGTTGAGCAAATCATTCCTATCTTGATGGCACTTGGGTGTATAAAAGCACTAGGAATATGGAGGAGGAAAAAGATAAGAACACTCTCACTAATACCAAGCAACAGTTTTAATTCTAAAATAGCTTCAGGCTAAAGCTTTGAGTGAGATTTCAGTCTTAGAAGGTGGTTTAATATTACAAAGCTCATAAGGAAAGGTTGGTAGGAGAGCACAGTGAAATGGCCATTTCCAAGTGCTAAGAAAAAAGCTTGAGGTTCATTACCATATCCGTTAGGGGATTGAGGAACTGTGTTAGGGGCTAAGAAATGTTTGAGACCTTAAAAGTAACTGCATCCAAAATAGAAAATAACTCATCAGATTGAAATTGAGTGCTTAAAGATACTAAAATGTAAATGTCAATCTAATACAACTTCTATAAGTGTAAATATAAATTTTAAATCCTTTTAACTAGTGTAATTTACTGAAATCAAAATTGTAACAATTATTTAAATTTAATAAGAAAATATACTTGCTTGACTTAAGATCAACTGTGAGTATATTTTAACATTTTTTGATATGATAGAGAGTGGGAGCTCCAAAAGACTGCCTACTAAAAAACCTGCTCTTTGGACCAGCCTACTAATTTCAGATACCAAAACTGGAATAATGACTTTCCTTTCTGTATACCCTGTTTGCCCTCCAAGAATACTTTGTTTCATTTATCCTGACTTGACCACTTTGAAAATGTTTGCTAGAAGAAAACAGATTTATCCCTACAGATGGCTCTGGGTTCTGCACCCTGCTAGCACAGTCTGTCATGGAAGGGTTGTTGTTGTAAGAAATCCATTACATGAACTTAACATTACCTTGGAATTGATCTGAACAGCCTCTTCATTATAATGCAGGAGAGCTTTCTGACCTGAATGGGTGAGGTTCACAAACACCTGAAGACACGGGTACTTCCCCTGGCCTCGGCAGTCCATGCCACAGCTGAAAGCACAGTCCAGCCAGTCCTCCATGATGTGCGTGTGGATGGTAGTGCAGTTCGACTCTTTGCGCTGAGTGCTTCAATATGAAAAAATAAATACTCTTCACTTACAAGGAATTTTAGTTTCACATTTCTAATGTGGTAGCCCAAGGCATTTTGTCTATTTAAAGGCTATAATGCAGGACATCACAGAAGCCACATAATGATCAGGGAAGGGAGTGTGCAGAAAGTAGGAATGGGATAAACAAACAGCAGATGGTCAAGTTCCATCTCAATTTTGATCCTACTGACATTTCTCACTATGCCAACACTAAGATCCCCTTAGATTAATGGTTCTCAAAGCTCAGTCACCTGAATGTGTTTGGTAGAAAAAAGTATTTGTGTACTCCAGGGCTTCACTTCCAGAGATTCTGGCTTAGTCTAGAGTAGAGGTCCAGGAGTCTCTATATTGGATAGTATTTAAGATGCACATATTTGAGAAACAGATTAAGTAGTGTTACCCTAAGTGCTGTGCCACCAAGATTCACACTCAGCATCCAACTGGCTTGTCCTCATAATTGCCTTTGGATTGAGTCAACTATAAGGCTTAGTCAACAGCCTACAGAAAGTTCTGCTATCAAGACATAATTCCATATACCTACTCTGCTTCCAAAGAGCGAAATACAAACAGGGAATCTCTATTACAATACCTACCACATTTTTGCTCTCCGAAGTTCCTTAAAGCCAAGAACTCTATCCTGTTCGTCTTTAGGTTTCTCAGGGTGTAAGGCACAATTCCTCACATCCTAAATGATCCATAAGGATTATACCGAATTAGATTTTACTTGAAAAACAGTCCTTGAGAATTTGCACGTGCTACGTACACATAATGCCTTAGGTGCTATGGAAATGGTAGATAAAGTCCCTGCTTCAAAGATCTTGTGGTGGTATTGACAAAAGACTTATACATATGAAATAATTAGAGAACAAGCCCAAGATAGAGTAAATGAGACCAAGAGGAAATACAAGGATTGTTATGGGACCAATTCCTCATGCAGCCTCACACATCAAGGTGTGCCTCCATTTCCTCTTGCCTGAAACAAGAAGTTAAATTAGCCAGCTTTAAAGTCAGAAGCCTGAAAAGCATTGTTTAGCTAGATTCATACCACACTTCCTAATACCATTGACCATAAATAATCATTTTTCTTTATTAATAAACAGGAGACACTCTGAAGTTTAACCTGACTGACCTCCAGGCCCACAGCATAAAAGCCCCTGGGGGTGGGGCAGGGTGAGCCATGTGGGATTCTGTGATATGAGGGTGTTCAGGAGCTCAGCCTGCTATTTCTGGTTTCAAAGGTGGAGAACAATGGAGCACAGGAGCCAGGACTGTGGCAGCCTCCTGAAAAGGTTCCCAAAAAGGTTCTTTTCTGGAACCCCCAGAAGGGAATGCAGCAAGCTGATGTCTTTGTGTTAGCCCTGCAACACCTGTATCAGACTTCTGATCTACAGAGATATAAGATCATAAATTTGTGTTGCTTTTGATAACTTGTTACAGAGGCAACAGAAAACTAATATAGATACTGCAAACCAAAAAAAAAAAATAAATAAGAAATGGAGGTAGAAATATTATTGGGCAAGTGAAAATTATAAAAATAGAAAAAAAAAATTCTTTCATAGGTTTAGGTCTGGCCTGCTGCTTCACTAAATTAGCCTATTACTTAAACTAGGCATCTTGGAATGATATTTTAGAGTTGCTTTCTTATCTGTTAGAACCTAAGTTCTATAAAGCTGGAGCAAATACAAATGGTAGGATTTGAATCTCCCTTGAAAAGTTCAGAAAGCTCTGCTATAAAGAGTGTGACGTTGTGTCCTGTGCCAGGTTAGAACCTTTCAGCTGGAACCAAGAACATATTTAGGACTAAAAGGTGAACACATTCTTTCAATAGTATTGTGTGTGTATTTGTCTACAGCTGTGACAAAATCCATCACTTGATCAAAAAATGAGGGATTGAGATCATGAAGATGGGCAAGAGCTACCCAAGGCTTCCTAACTACCTTATTTTATGGAGCAGAACTATTTGAGATGGCACAAGATGAGAAATGTGAACTCACTACTCTTAAGCATTCACTTTATTTAACCAATTTCCAGAAACACTTAGAAAAGTAAACCTTAAATATGAGCAACAGTTTGGTGCCAGCTTACATAAGGTATCCTCAAGTCATCTCCCAAATAGATTTCATTTTTCATACAACCTGGTCTGCCTGTGCGCACACACATTTATTCAAATATGTAAATATATGTAATACAGTTATATTTTAAAAATAGATGAGGAAATTGGAGTAACAGGAAAAGAGAAAGCAAGAATAAAATCAAGATTGAGGTACAAGCATTGAACCTGAAGACCATCAGATCCCTTATAGTTAACAAGAACTGAGCTCTGAATTCCTAGCAGCCAACTAGAAGTATGATTCCTGGCTTCCTCTGAATAAAAGTGAGCTGGTTGATCGGGAAGAGAACCAGTTCTTCCAGTCCTAATATCAGAGAAAAAAATTCCCCTGGAATACTTCTAATAGCAGCACCATGAGTTTAGTGTCCTCTGCCTTTTCTCCTAACACTGGTAACTCAGGAATCGCAGGGGATGAATCTGGAAAAATAACACAAGTAGACCACTCACTCTCTTTCCCTTATTGGAATCCTAGGCCTCTTCCCATTCTCCCTGGGCTGCCTTTGTCCTTTGGAGGTCCAAAGTGAAAGCATCCTTTACTTTTACATGCATTTAATAAGGAAGCAAGGTTCAAGAAAGGCAAACTAATATTTATTGAGCAACTACTATGGAGTCAGGTAGACATTGTCAAATTTGAAAAACTTTCATTGTGTTCACATAGAAGGGTTAGCATTTCCCTGAGAAATTGACATTTTAGAGGATGAATTTGTCACCTAAATGAATATCTGACTTATAGGTTATGTTTGGAGGTAAATGTGAATTATGAGATTGGGTGGGAGAGGGATATCTTCCACATTCTTACCACTTCATTTCCCACACCCAACTGCTTTCCAACATGGAGAGAAGGACAGGTGATTGCACCTCTGCAGAAGAGCAGAGACTGGAGAAAACTAAGCCAGCCTTCCCACCTTTACCATCGTGCCTGAGTCTGATCTGATTCGTAAACACAGGATCTCATGACTAATTCTTACCTGAGCATGAAAGGTTTTAGGATGGTTGTTCCAAGCAAGAAGAACATTAGGATGGAGAAACCCATCATTGCAAACCCTAGCAGCATGGCTCTGTCCTCTCCAGCACTGGAGGGCAGCTTCCTGTGCACCTCTGCTGAGTCTCCATCCTTATAGTCTCTGTGTCTCTTCTTCACCGAGGTAGGAAAGGCTGTCCTTTGGAGGAAGTGATGGGGGAGATTGAGACAAGCTAGTAGACAAGTGGCATTTACCAACACAGGGAGTAGGGGGATAATCCCATCTGCCACCACCTGAAGGTTATGAACAGGCTCCATGCAACACAACGAGATCCCCCTTTCAGAGGTTGGTGGGAAATCCATCTAAATAAGCTTCAATGGTGTGTTATTAAATATTTTTAAAGATAGAGTAACAAGTCTGAGTTCTGTGGCCTGGTAGAAGTCTTTAGGGTTCTGTGTAATCAATGACTATAATTTTGTTTTATATGAATATGTGTTATAAACTGATTTATCTTTCAGGGATATTGCACATCCTTTCTGAAAATATTTTTTACATTCTCTTATGGATTCTGTGTGGTAAGAATGACTGAGAAGTTTCACATTCGGAATTAAGAGCATCCTGAAACAGTAGGGTTTGTCTCACATGTTGGCAAGGCAGCACCCCCGCACTGGGCTTCCTGACCCATGGCCCAGTCTACTGAGAATTATGAAGTTTTCACTGCCGTCTTCTCTCTCCTTGTCCACTTCTCCTCTCCATCTGCTCACTGCTCTGCATAAGTGTCCCTGTGTTTCTTCTCTCTGCTCTGCCTGAGAACCTGCTCCAGCAAAGGATGTGATAACTTATTTCACAATGGGGTGGCTAGTGAACGGTAAAGTCCAACACAAAGGTCACAAACTGGTGGCCCATGGACAGCATGCAGCCCATGAATACGTTTTATTTGGACTTCTCTCTGGATTCTTTTATTTTCTTAATGTGGGATTAGTTGCTAACACTTCAAAATCATGAGATTTCTCATAAAAATGCCAATTTCTGACTTTGGATAAACATCACAAGATCTACATTCCTTCTACCCGGGCCAAGCAACGGCTGCCCTGTGGCCAAACAGTCCCAGAACTTCACATGACAGTGTCACTAATCAGCCATTCCCGGCTCAGTAGCCATTTGAGTCCCAGGGATATTTCTTTTTTATGAGAATTTATGAATTTATAAGTCAAACAAATGCTTATAATAGTAAAAAACTCAGGCTCCATCAAGCTGCCTGAAAACCATACTAAATTTTGAAGCTAAACAAAAACCTTATCAAGAGGATTGCTAGTTTTTGTTTTTGTTTCTTTTTTCCAAAAGTGCATTTCATATTTTATCCCATGTCCTTGCCCTTTCTTCTCCCTTCTCTTCTGCAGCACATTCAACCTCTAAAGAGAGCAAGGAGCATGTCAGGCAATCCAGAACGCGTTGGGAGCCCCCACTGGGAAGCAGTCGCCTCCAAAGATGGTGTCAGCACTCCATTGTTCACACCACTTCAGAGAATCAGGAACCTTCTAACCCCCTTTGTACTTTAGTATGCTCTGTCTTCCCACCCTGAGAGAATGGACACAGAAAAAAAATTTATAAAATTTGAGACAAAATATTTTTAACTTATCAGCAAATCCAATGTATTGTTTAAGAGTTTTAGCCCTAAGGTGAAGTTTGAATATTTTCTGCAGTTTCCAACACACAGCACCCCGCATGTGCCCTTTGCTCTGACACTGAACATTAGTTGCTCTGTGTCGTAAGGTATGTGGAGATTTATTGCAAGACACCTTTGGAATCCATGGGTGAAGAGGCCGATGATGAGGCCCCATAGCATTTCTAATACATTCACTAAATATACCCAATTATACTGTGTGGTTACATGGAACTGGCATAACCTGTTAGATTCTGATCTAAAGTAGGAATAAGAACTGCTAGGATACTAGAACAGGCTTCCAATTTTCAATATTTCTGTCTACCTTGTTCTAAGGTTTTACGAAAAATTGACAACCTTATAGATACCTCGTAAAGATGTTATTTCATGTTTGGGGGAAGGGATAATATAATCATTTAAAATTAACACATATGGACTGGGGTTGTGACTCAGTGATACAGCGCTTGCCTAGCATATGTGAGGCACTAGGTTCGATTCTCAGCACCATAAATAATAAATAAACAAATAAATAAAGGCCCATGGACAACTAAAAAAATTTTTTTTTTAATTAACACATATGCTGAGAGAGGTGGCTGCACAACTATAATACCAGCTACTTAGGAAGCTGAGGCAGGAAGATCACAAGTTCAAAGCCAGCCTGGGCATCTTAGCAAGACCCTCTCTTACAGTGAAAAATAAAAGGACTGGGATGTGGCTCAGTGGTAAATAAAGGAAAGGGGGAGGGAAGGATAGGATAACATAAAGGGAAGATCAGTGATGTAGAAGAAGATCAAGAGACAGAGTGGAGAGATGGGTAAAGGGAGGCAATGCAGAATAAATTTTTCAAAAATCATGTTATGGGCATATATAAATATACCATGGAACTTCACTTTTATGCATAGGTAGAAAGAACCAATCAAATAGAAATTAATAAATGAGCAAAAGGAAGTCTAGTAGAGGAAGGAGGCTGGGAGGCTGGGATTTCATGAACTGAAATCAAATTCCATCTATGTATGAATTTGTCAGGATGGACCCAAATACTATGTATGACTATAAATCTCTAAGAATTTTTTGAAAAAATTTAAATGAAGTAAAATACGTATCTGTAACATTTGAAGAAATAAAAGAAGGATTGCAGATATCAAAGAGTAATAGACTCTAAAATATGAACAAGCTAATACTAAAGAAAAACAAATAGAAAGGAAAAATAAAGTAGTTGAAAGTAAAAACATTGTGGATATATTTAATAGTTAATTAGATACATCTGAAAAGATAATTAGTAAACAGAAAATGGATCTGAAAAATAGCCAAAGTGTAATGTAGAGGGATTTTAAAGTGGAAAATATGAAAGAAAGGTTAAGAGACATAGAAGATAGGTTGAAAAATTCCTAACATGATATCTATTCAGAATTCCAGAAGAAGATAAGTTAGAAGCAATATTTTAAAGAGAAAATCAAATTTCAGAACTAATGAAAGGCTCAGTGCACAGATTCCAGGAGCCTGGTGCAATAAAATAAAAAGAAATTCACACCTAAACAGATCCACAGATATGTTGCGAAGCCACAAAAACAAGGGGGGGGGGGGGGGGGGACTTAACAGAAGCCAAAGAAAAAAACAGATTAATTTCAAAGGACTCATAATTCTTTGTTACAAGAATGGAAGCCAGAGGACAGGAATATTGTCAATACACTGAGAAAAAGTAACTACAAGTTTCTATACCCAGCAAAACAATTTCTCAAGCCCACGTGTAAAATAAAGAAATTCCAGACACACACAAAACTGAGTTTGCCCTCATACACTCTAAAGGAAAAGGGTAAGTAGTTAATCCAAGTTGAAGTAGAATAATCCAGGAGGCAGAGCTGGGATTTCACCGGAAATGAAGAACAAATACAGGAATAAATAAGTAAAGATATTGACTCTACATAAATAATAGTCATTATTATTACTATTAAAATGTTTTATGCAGAAATAATACATGACAAAAGCATGTAATTTACAGGGGGTAATGGGGGCAATGTGTTCTAAATGGCTAAAAGTTGGGTGGGGGGAGATAAAGACATTGATTTCACTTTGGTAAGTTCTGGTCTGCATGTGAAATTTCTGCAGTGGCCCTAAAAGAGTAGAAATAGGAGACGTAATTTCCAAACTATTAGAAGCAGGGAGAAATCAATCTAAAAGAAAGCAAGAAGGAAGAAGAGAACTCTCGTGGGAAAGACAGGACAAATAACACAAAAAACCTGATAGAATAACGGTATTCTATCAGTATATCAGAAATTATAATAAATCTAAGAAGATTGATTCAGTTAAAAGATGAAGATTGTCAGACTAGATTTAAATATGTTTATATTTTTACAAGACACATCTGTGTATTCACAAATACAGAAAAGTTGACATTTATCGCACCAAGTATAACAAAAAGCAAGCCAATATGAACCTTAAGATTAAAAAGCTTTGTTAGAAAGATAATGACATTGATAAAACTTCTATTCACCTGGGAGATAAAACAATTCTAATCTGTATATACCTAATATTATTGCCTCACTGACAGAACTACAAGAAGAAACAGACAAAATCCACTATCAGATTATGAGATATTTTTATATACTCTCTCAGTAATTAATAGCTCAATCAGACAAGTCAATAAGGAAATAGATCTGAACAAGCAATTAACAAATTTTACCTACATAAGAGATATGGACTACTGTCCCCTGCAGAATGTGGTCTTCTCAAGCATATATGGAACATTTATGAGATCTGACAACAAATTTAGCTGTAAACAAACACTCAAAAATTGATTGAGGAGGGCTGGGGTTGAGGCTCAGCGGTAGAGCACCTCCTGCCTAGCACGTGTGATGACTGGGTTTGATCCTCAGCACCACATAAAAATGAATAAATAAATGTATTGTGTCCATCTATACTTAAAATTTTTTTAATTAAAAAAAAAAATTAGCCGAGGATTTGTGCAAGCAACATGCCTTTGTATGCTCTTTGTAAAGTTAGAAAACATGGGAAAGTCTAAGGAAGAGGGGAGAAAAAACCCACAATCCTTTAGAGGTAATTCCTGTTCATTTACAGAGTTATTCCTCCCTTTCTCTATATTGTTTTAAATGAATGCGATCACACTAGACACAGTTTAGGTTTTTAATCTTGTATTTTTCACTTGCTTCCCATGTCATTAATTATTCTTTGTAGCCATTCTATTGGCTACATGCTATTCCATCAGAAGGATATTCCATCATTTCCTTAACCCTGTCTTTATTGTTGAATATTATTACATTGTTTCCAATTCTCCCAGACCACAAACAGCCCTATAATTAACTTTGTGGTATTTACAAGCACCTTTCATCCAAGGACCTCAAAGCACTTACAAATGATCTGATTCTCTCTCTGGTCAGAGATATGAGAGAAGGCATTTTTACTCCTTTTCTCTAGTACGACATCTCCACTTCTAACCAAGGTATTTCCTGGAGAGGTTTAGTCATAGTCAAGGCAGAGTCCACCCTGCCGGTCCTCTTCACAGCAGGTAGGACCAACCTTCCCAGACCTGAGCACAGCACAGCTCCCCGGTGCCTTCTGGCTCAGCCCCAGGCAAACTCGATGACAAAGCTCAAACACGCTCATCTGGGTGTGAGCCGGACAGAAACCAGCAGCCTCTCCCTCCAACACTGAAACTTGTGCAAGAAGTGTTCCTCAGAAACATGCTGTGGCTCATCAAACTTCATAATTCACTTACTTCATATATGCATGTAACTTCTAAGCATGGGGTACATTAAATTAATATCCCCCTGTAATTTGTTTTTGTTGCAGAGGAGACTTTGGCAATTATTTTTACCCTTCTATCTTTTAATGACAAAATTATTTAACGACTTCTTTTGAAACAGCAAAGGAGGTTGAATAAAGTCAACATGGTTCATCAAGTTCAGCAAGAGGAAAGAGCAATAATTCAATTGTGCGTTTCAGAAAAGAAAATGAGGTGCTACCTTGCTTTGGAGTTAATGTGACTCTCTTTCTATCTAGTTAATTGGGCTGTGTACAGGGCATTAAAACCTGTTTTCTTGCATGTTTGCATTTGATCGTTTGCCATGCAGTGATTCACTTAAATTGTCTACTCATAAAAGTATTTGCTCATTTCTAGGTGAAAAGAATCCCTCTCTCCTCGTGCTCTGTCCATTCCTTCATCCCCAGATCTCAGCCAAATCCCTATATCTCCCTCTCTGCCTGTGTTCTCTCTCTCAAATACCCATGAGCCTAGCTAGAGGACAGTGAAATAGATAAAAGTGATGGCATTGCAATCTTCAGTGTTTCCACTTTCACCTCCGACTCCACTTGAACCTCTAACAGGTCAACCAAGTTTTACGATGGAGAACTAGGTTGTAACTGGCACCTCTCGCAAGAACATGATGACATGCTTTTATTCTCTCATTTCTTGAAAACCCTCAGGCATTGCCCCTCTCCTGTTTTGGTTACCACTGCTGACTGCCTTACCGCCCCAATCCCAGAGTAGAGTGGGTACCACTTCACTAAGGGTTCTCAGCTTCTCTGCTCTGCATTCCCCTGGGGAGAAAAGAGTGCTGAAAATAATTGATCTCACTTCCCCCTTTATGGAGTGTAGGAGGGTGGTTAATAACAATAGATGAAATGTACACAGAATCTGATAATCTAGCTGAGAGTGCCTGGCGTGTACATCACTGTGCTAGGGCGTGTGGATGTCCATTTCACAGATAAGGAAGAGAGCAGGTGGAGACAGGTTAAGTCACTTGCCCAGAGTCATATGGCTAGCTAAATGGTGGAGCTGGGATTTGAATCCAGGGCAGTGACCGGAAGGATTCACAAATAGGACCAAATACTGGTGTTATTTCCTCATTCCTTCATTCAACCAAGAGACATTGATTGATTGAGCACTAACTCTGTGCCGGAGCATATTTTAGTGCTGGGACCCAGAGGTGAGTTTTAAAAGGCCCCTGACCTTCAATAACTTGAAACCTAGGGAGGAAGTCAACAAGAAAGGGTACAGCCTACGATGTCAGCACTGCTGGGGAAGCCTCAGAGTTACCATGAGAGGCATGGCAAGTGGGCGTCCTTAAAGCACAAAGACCAAACCCAACCCCCAAGTTCATACGGCCCCCCTGGTAACCATTTCTTCGGTAAGATGCACCTTATAGGCTGAGAGAGTCTGGTGGCGACTTACCTCCCCTGGCACCTCCGGCTGCCCTGGAGTGTAATTTGAACGGGGATGCTGAAGGGCTGCATGAGGCCAGGGGGTTGGCCAAAATGAACCCCCTTCACCTGAGTCATGCCCTCTGAGGGCTGGAGAAGGGTGAAGCTGAAGCATCAACGGAAGTGGAGTCCCAAAGGGAACCCCTAATCCCCAGCACAGCAACAGCCATCAGAAGCCCTGGTGCTTCCACAGCTGCCAGCCAGCTAGAACTTTCCTGGAGAGGTGGGAACTCGGGGCAGCCTGGCCCACACAGCTCGCAGATCCCTGCAGGGCGAGGCAGTCACTCCTAGATGCTCAAGAAGAACCTGTTTGGTTTTCTACAGACCTCTCCGCCTCTCCGCTACCAAATGCCTGGTGCCTGCCTCCACCTGATCACCAGAGTTTCCGCTTCACCAACTAGGTACATCGTCATAGAGACCAAAACACTGTGGAAAGTTCTGAGGCCCAAGGGACCCTACATAATTGGTGAGGGACATACTCTGTACAAGGTTTATAAGAAGAGGAAATATTTGGCTTTGGTCACATTTCCTTTTTTAACAAATGGCCTCAGCATGCAAGCTTAGAGAATGCTTTTTCTAGTTAATTGCATGTTCTGGCTAAGAGAATTAGCTTTTTATATCATAGGTGACTTCCCCAAGACTCAAAAAACCATAAAATAACTCGCTATTAAAACTATCTAAAAAGGCACCGTATCAAACATCACTTTATCTTTGATGATTTAAAAGGCATTCGAGGATATTTTCACACTCCCAAATTATGCGTTAATCATTGACATACAGCATTGTTTCCTGAAATGTGGATGATAGAGTGCTAAATAAACTTTTGCTGTGTTTGGATTTTTGTTTTGTTTTGTCTTTGTTGTTTTTTTTTTGTTGTTGTTTTTGTTTTGTTTTGTTTTGTTTTTTGAACCTAGGGGTGCTCTATCACGGAACTACATCCCAAACTTTTGTATTTTTTATTTTGAAGCAGGTTCTAAATTGCTGAGGTTGACTTTGAACTTGTAATCCTTCTCCCTCAGCCTCCAGAGTCACTGGTACTACAGGCATGTGTCTAGCTTGGGGTATGTTTTTTAATCAAGGCAAAATTATCTTGACATTTTCCAAAATGTTGGTGCAAACAAGAATATAAGCATAATCTCATACATAAATATAGCTATATAAACTTACTTGAAGACATTTTAATACTATTTAATGAAAATATGCATTTGTATATTTCTAATTTGTATTATTATTCTCAGAGTTATAGACTAGATCCTCTGTGAAATATTTGTTTTTAGTGAACTGAAGCAATTTAGAATAAAAACTGATGGCAACTAGATTTTTTTTTTCTTCTGCCTCCTACTTCCACCTTAGCCTTTATATATGATAGCTTTTCTTTTTTAGATTTAGATGTGCTAATAAATTCCCCTGAAACATGAAACATAACTCCCTCGGAAGAAGTGAATGATTTGCTACTTTTAGGTAATTGATTCAACCTCAGAAATATGGTAATTTTTTCAACCCATGAGACCCTTTCTTTCTTTTCTTTTTCTTTCTTTTAGAGGGGCTGTAACTATGTTGCCTAGGCTGGTCCCAAACTTCAGGCTCAAGCAGTCCCCGCTGCCCGGCCTCCTGAGTAGCCAGGACGACAGGAATACCCTGTCATACCCAGAACTTGCACCTGCCTTTATAGGAACCTCCAGGTCATTCCTATCTTAAGTTCCAGTTCCAAGTGAAAGAAAATAGTCATGCGCAATCTTTAAAAATTTGTTGTAAAATGGTATGAGAAAGGAAAGTAAGTTTTTAAAAATCATTTTTAGTCCTAATTTACAAGTTCAGATGGACCCTGACAGACTCCTCTTGGATCCTCACAAATGTGGGTCTAGTTATATCATGTAGTTATATCATGAGTATAGTTGTCAAAATTGGCTGTCTGAAACTGACCTCAAACCTAGCCTGTGTTTGGTTCTTTTCCCTTTTTTTTTTTTTTTTTTTTTGTACTGGTGTTTAAACCGAGGGAAACTTATCACTGAGCTACATGCCAATCCCTTTTTATTTTCAATTTTGACACAGGGTCGAAATTGAAGGGTCAAGTTGCTGAGGATGTAGCTAAATTGCTGAGGCTGGTCTCCAAGTTGCCATTCTCCTTCCTCAGCCTCCCCAGTTGTGATCACAGGCAGGTGCCACCATACCCAGTTCACCTCTTCCTTTTTAAATAGGATCAAGATAGTGAGAAGGCTTAACATCACCTCTTGTTCTTTGATTTTTTTTTTTCCTTCACTTGGTAGTGTCTGGCCACTCTGCACACCTACAACCCTCTCGCCCAAAAGCTAAGCCTGCTCCACACACATACTCCATCCTGGACTCCTGGCCCAGAGAAGTGGGTACGAATTGCAATCCTGGCATGTCTGTTTGGCAACACGGCAAGGCTAAGCAGATAGAGTGTGGAGATGAGAGACACCCTGCACTCGCATCAGCATTCCTGGTCCCCAAGACTCTCCTGAGCTCCTGCCTCCTCCTTCTGATTACTGGCAATCACATCCTGCTCCACAAAACAACAGTAAGTGATCTGTCAACCCACCATGTGGGTCTCTGGCCCTGAGACTTTGAATACTAGGTTGAAATCCAAGCTTTGTAACTTCAAGTAACCCTTTAAAAATTCCCTGCCCTGGTTTTCTTCAGTTTAAAGGGAGGAAATAAAAACTCAGTGTGAACTGCATGAGTATGCTAAGTCTAAGTGTCCATAAACTGTTGTGAAATCTATATATGAAAGCAGGTATTATTGCAAAACACTGTCATGGTGAAGTCCTGGCTCCAGAGTCCCAGTCATTTATTTTGCAGTTAATAAATGCCTTTCTCAAGGGAAGAAAAGGACCCTCTCTCCTTTTCACCATGCTGAAGAAACTACTTCCTCATTCTTTTTCCATTATCTCAGTTGCACACTAGTTATCACAGCTAAGAATTCTTTTGTAGCTGAAATTCTCCATGTTCATGAAAACTCTGTTTCCACATTTAGAGATGCACAAATCATTTACATCCTAAAATGTATGCAAAGACTCATGTTCTCTGTGTTTTTGTGTAGGGAAACAAATAAGCCCTAACTGAACAGTCATCAGGATGGGGAAATTTTGCTGATGTGAGCAACAATTTAAACTGTCAAAAGTCAAGTCAAGCAGGGCGCAGTAGTGCATGCCTGTAATCCCAGGAGCTCAAAGAGGCAGAGACAGGAAGATTGCAAGTTCAAAGCCAGCCTCAGCAACTTAGCAAGGTCCTACATAATTTAATGAAACCCTGTCTCAAAATAAAAAATATAAAATAAAGAAGGAATGGGAATGTGGCTCAGTGGTTAAGCATCCCTGAGTTCATCCCTGGTACCAAAAAAAAAAAAAAAAAGTAAAGTTCATATCTGATCTTACATCCTTTTTGTAGGAAAGTAACAACAACAAGGAACAACAAGGGAGTATGGTCTATGCCACACACTCCTGAAATTTGGGACCTTCCTTTTCCATTATCCTAATCATTACCTTCAGCCATCTTTGCTCATCAAATGGGTAGTTGAACCTAAGAACTAGGTCCACAGCTGAAATACCAGCATCACCTCTCTGCAGATATTTTTCCCTCTGAGTAAAACTAATGGCTAACATTTATTAAGCACTTAGTATAAGCCTGGCACAGTGCTCAGGTCATACATCCATTCATTCATTATGGGAAACTTTTCTAGAGCACAGAGCTATGTTGACTCATACAACCTCATAAGAAGCAGGGAACTGGACCTATCCTGGCATCCAGACAACTCAATGGACAATTGAGGCAGAAATTAATAAAAATGATAACTGAAATTGTTAGATAGTTCAATAGTCCTCAATTTATGGTCTTGTTTGAAATCCACTGTGACCAAGTCTTTACCAAGTGGCACTGGGTACAGACATTTTCTAATATTATAAATCAAAGTATATTTGGTTTGAATATGTGGTGTCCCCCAAAAGCTCACATGGGAGCCAATGCAAGAACAGTAAAAGGTGAAATGATTAGAGTATGAGGATAGTAACCTAATCAGTAGATAATCCACTGATTACAGATTAACTGGGTAGTTACTGTAGGCAGGTAGAGGATGGGTGGAGGAGGTGGGTCATTGTGGCCACAGCTTTAGGGTTTGTATTTTGTCCCTGGTGAGCCACGCTCTCTTTGCTGCTTTGCTGACTGGCTGTCATGTCCTGAGCTGCTTTCCTCTACCACGCCCTTTTGCCATGATGTTCAGCCTCAACTTGGACCCAGAGCTATGGAACCAGCCAACCATGGACTGAAGCTCTGAAACCATGAACCAAAATAAACTTTTCTCCTCTGCATTGTTCTTGTCAGGTCTTTTGGTGAGAGCAGTAAAAAGTTGACTAAAACAAGGTAATTGTTCTCTATATAAGTGGTACTAAAATCCAAGTATGACCTATAAAATACAGATTCCTGAGCCCAATCTCTAGTGTTGTTGATAAAAATATTTAGGGGGGGATGTAGGACCCAAAAACTTAATTTTTAAAAGTCCGTAACACAAGTGGTCCTACATTCAGACTTTGACAAACACTAGGTCACATTATGCATTTAATAAGCCCTGGAGAGCTGGGTTTGCAAAACTGAACAGCATTTCTAATCCCAGATGTTGCTACCTCTCTGGAATATGGAAGTTGCAGATGATTTAATATGCTTTAAGGTCTACCTTTAAGATCCCAAAGTATCTGAACCCATATTTGTTTGCGCAGAATAAGTATCTTCTCTTCAGTAGTCACAACGTGCAAACATTGGCCCCTCAGCTCTGTGTGGTGGTTCTCAGCTAGCAAGAGGAAAGAACGCAACCACTGCCGCTCAGCCTCACTTTTCCTAGACAAGTAGTGATAACTTCAGTGCCCTGAGCACCCATGTGCCAGGTATTGTGCTCCGTGCTCTGGGAGCATTCTATTCTTCAGCCATGTAACCCATGTAACTCATGTAAGCCATGTAACTCATGTAAGCCATGTAACTCATTCTGCAGATGAGGACACAGAGAACTAGAGAGGCTGAGTTATTGCCATAATCACTCAGCAACAGTGGGTAGGTCCAACACTCCAGAACACATCAGATTCAAAAGCCCCTGCCTAGGCCAGCGGTGGTGGCACATACCTGTAGTCCCAGCTACTCAGGAGGATGAGGCTAGAGGATCGCTTGAGCCCAGAAGTTAGAGGCTAACTTAGAGAGACGCCATCTCAAAGGAAAGAAAGAAAGAAAGAAGAAAGAAAGAAAGAAAGAAAGAAAGAAAGAAAGAAAGAAAGAAAGGAAGGAAGGAAGAAAGAAAGAAAAAGAAAGAAAAGGGGGGAGAGGAAGGAAGGAAGGAAGGAAGGAGGGAGGGAGGGAAGGAAGGAAGGAAAGAAGGAAGGAAGGGAAGAAGGAAGGAAAGAGGGAGGGAGGGAGGGAAGGAAGAAAGGAAGGGAGGGTGAGAGGGAGGGAGGGTGGGAGGGAGGGAGGGAGAACACCCATGCTTTTATTGACATTAATATTCTGCCTCTTTACTTGGGGGCTTAGGATATGTATCAAAATCTCAAGGAACTGACCCTTTTGTCCCAGGAATGTTGCTGGACAGGTCTTCATACAGATGAAAACATTCATAACTTTTGCTAAGTCTGGATGTCTTTTTTTTTTTTTCTGCGAAGAGAAAGCCTACAGAGTGGGAGAAAATCTTGCCACTCATACTTCAGATAGAGCACTGATTTCCAGAATATATAAAGAACTCAACTCTACATGAAGAATACAAATAACCCAATCAACAAATGGGCTAAGGATATGAACAGACGCTTCACAGAAGAAGATCTACAAGCAATCAACAAACATATGAAAAATATTCACCATCTTTAGTAATAAGAGAAATGCAAATCAAAACTACACTAAGATTCCATCTCACCCCAATTAGAATGGCGATTATCAAGAATACAAGCAACGATAGGTGTTGGAGAGGATGTGGGGAAAAAAGTACACTCATACATTGCTGGTGGGGCTGCAAATTAGTGCAGCCACTCTGGAAAACAGTGTGGAGATTCCTTAGAAAACTTGGAATGGAACCACCATTTGACCCAGCTATCCCACTCCTTGGCCTATACCCAAAGGACTTAAAATCAGCATACTTCAGAGATACAGCCACATCAATGTTCATAGCTGCTCAATTCACAATAGCCAGATTGCAGAATCAACCTAGATGCCCTTCAGTTGATGAATGGATAAAGAAACTGTGGTATATATATACAATGGAATATTACTTTACTCAGCCATAAAGAATAGTAAAATTATGGCATTTGCAGGCAAATGGATGAAGTTGGAGAATATCATGCTAAGTGAGATAAGCCAATCTCAAAAAACCAAAGGACAAATGATCTCGCTGATAAGCAGATGATGACACATAATGGGGTGGGAGGGGGGCAAGAATGGAGGAAGGAGGGACTATATAGAGGGAAAAGAGGGGTGGGGGGGGAAATAACAGAATGTATTAAACATCGTTACCCTATGTAAATGTATGAATACGCAAATGGTATGCTGTTACTCAAAAAAAAAAAAAAAAAAAAAAGTCTGGATGTCTTGATTACTTTTAGATAAATCCTTGTTTCTCCCCATGTCTTGGCAAGTGATATCTGGTCATCCATTCTAAGGCATCCTTAAAAATTATAGATTAACTCCTGTTCACAAGAACCCCAATAATCTGAATTGTCCATCAACTAACTAACATTTTTTTTACTTTTAGTTAGTTTATAAGGAGAAAAAGACACGTAACAGCAAAAGAAACCTACATCAGATATGCATAATTTTTAAATTAAGTTTCTCCAGGAGAAAGCCTGGAGGTCAGCAGTGATCAAGCAACTTTCGAGTTTCAGGTAAGACAAATTGGTGGCAGACACCTTTGTGTCTCAGTTAGCTCCATGAGGGTCTGCGTTTTATTCCCTGAGGTATCAACAGCTTCTAGAGTAGTGTCTAGCATAGGTGCTCAGTAAATAGTGCTTGAATGATTAAACGAGCTGGAAACTGCCTCAAAAATTATTCTGCACGTGGCATTAAGCCACTTTCAACAAGCGGTGGCTTGTTAGGCTATCCCTGTCCAGATCTTCCTCTTACATCAGCCACCTGTGAGGATTTGGCCAAGCAGTGAGTGAGCCTCTCCTATGACAGAGTCCCGATCATGCACCTTCCATTTCAGGGGTTGTCAAAGGGGACAGTGCTACCCTCTAGTGGTCATTTTGAAATCTGAGGGGTGTTTGTTGGATGTCACCACGGCACTGACCACATGTAAAGAGTGCGGAGCGTGTGATAGACCTGCAGTTTGCCCGGAAGCCCGCAACCCTGAAGAATTGCCTGAGTGTCATGGAGCTTTACGCGCCCCGCTGGAAGTTTATCGGGTAGGAGAGTGTAGCTCGGTACAGTGCTCTGGACGGATGTGGTTCCCAGCAGCAGGAAAGGAGGGGTGGGGAGTGGGGGGGGGGAGGAGAGAGAGAGAGAGAGAGAGAAGGAAGGGGGAGAGAAAGGAAAGGCTATTTATACTGATCTGAGCTAAAACTTAGTGCAAATTTCTGAATTTACACAGCAGTTCCACTTAGGGGAAATTCAGTGGATATTGCAAAAAGGCCAAAGATACTCAAACATAATTTCTCTGTGTGTATATGTAAAATGGAGGTAAGAAATTTGCACTGTTTCATTCAGAAATTGATGAAAACATCTTTCCTCTTTTGGAAAACCACATCACCATCAGCAAACTTTTTCATGGTATTTGAATTGTCAATACACACCCAAATCAGCACTTGTCCATTTAGATATTAGTGTCCGAGGATTTTATTATGTTTCTCATCTATTCATTAGGAGAATTATGTATTTAATGAAAAATTCTTTAACTTAAATGTTTCCTACATCTTATGATTAGGGCATTATGTGGGTAGGTTACACTGTCTATGAACTTCATTTCAAAATAGTACAGTAATTGCTATGAAGGGGACATCAGGGCTAAAGGCATTGGAACCTACTATTTTGATTGCTAAGAAAGTGTACAATTATGTTTCAAGTTTTTTTTAAAGTTGGGCTCAACATATTCTTAGGCTTTTTATTCTTTTTTTCTTTTTTTGGTACACGGGATTAAATCCAGAGGTGCTTTCCCACTGAGCCATGTCCCCAGCCCTCTTCTATATTTTATCGAGAGACAGCGTCTCTCTAAGTTCCTCAGGGCCTCACTAAATTGCTAAGACTGGTTTTGAATTTGCGATCCTCCTGCCTCAGCCTCCCAAGCCACTGGGATTACAGGTGTGTGCCACTGTGCCTGCACATTGCCTTTCTCTTTTCAGAGGAGTGTGGGTTCTCACCTGAGCTACTTCAGCTTCCCTCCACTTTCCGGAACATTCCTTTTGTCATGTGGCCTCTGCATCGGCACCACCCCACCCCACAGTCCCATTCCCTCCCAGAGGAAAGGGTTTCCCCCTTTTCAGGAAACATTTTCACACTTTTGCTCTCTTCCCTTCCCACTGTCTGCAAGATCTACATCTTCCCTTCTCTTTATCAAAATAAATAAAATAAATTAAATAAATAAATAAATAAATAACGGCACTACCCCCATCTGCTCACATCAAATTGAGCACTCCAACAGGGTGCAGTGGCACACGCCTATAATCCCAGCAGCTTGGGAGGCTGAGGCAGGAGAATCTCGATTTCAAAGCCAGTCTCAGCAAAAGTGAGGCACTAAGCAACTCAGTGAGACCCTGTCTCTAAATAAAATACAAAATAGGCTGGGGATGTGGCTCAGTGGTCGAGTGTCACTGAGTTCAATCCCCGGTATCAAAAAAAAAAAAAAAAAAAGAGCACTCCAGGTACTCAGTTTGTGTATGTGTGTTACATGTAATGTGTTACATGTAATATGTTACATGTGCATGCACATGTAATTTACTGAGTCATTTGTTTTTTCCAGCCACCAGCTAAGGGAATGCAAAGAATATTATTTATATGTTACAATAAAGAATCTGGGAGACTGAGAAACTTTTCCAAATCCCACAGCTAGTGAGTAGTGGGGTCAAGGTCCAGGCAGCTTACCTGTGGCCGCCCACCAGAAAACAGCTATGGATTGGGCTTCTATTTCCCCTATTTTCTGTCTCCTGAAACCCTGGTGGCCTGACTTCTCTCCCCCAACACTGTAAAATGACTTTTTGTCAGGTTAATAACCTGCCAATGATCGATCTATTCTATCACATTTTAATAGAAATTTTGAATTATGAATTTCAAATTATTTTGTCTTTAATGCACCAATTACCTCTACCAATTGTTCTTAATCTTAGCTACATCTAGATCACCCATGGATTTTTTTTTAATTTGCACCTTATTTTTACTAGATAATACTTAGCCATGGTTCATGGTTTTATAGTGAAGACTCTTCCTTCTGTCCCTGTCACCCAACCACCTACTCCCTCCTCAGAGTCAACAAGTGTTACCAGTTTTCTGTGTGTCTGGAGTTTTTTTAAAAATATAAACTGGGGCTGGGGTTGTAGCTCAGTGGTAGAGCGCTTGCCTAGCATGTGGAAGGCCCTGGGTTCGATTCTCAGTACCACGTATCAATGAATAAAACTAACGGTCCATTGACAACTAAAAGAAAAGTATTAAAAATATATAAACTGTTCTCTAGGAAGCTTAGATTTAGTAGGTTGGTATTTTGAAAAGTAAATGTAATTATTATACACTAACAAAACTGAGATCCCTAAACTATCTGAAGCCATTTTTGAATGACCTGGATCATAGGTAAATGTGCTCTATCATTTGGGAAAATTAAATCTCACCCCATTTCTCCCTAGCAGAAAACCCTTCAATGGCTCCTCACGATCCTCTCAGCAGCCTTGCAAAAACTGCCACAGAACTGAATGGATATCCTCTGAATGGGTTTCTGTGGTCAAATTCACTTGGGAAATGC
This sequence comes from Sciurus carolinensis, assembly GCF_902686445.1. Classification (NCBI taxonomy): domain Eukaryota; kingdom Metazoa; phylum Chordata; class Mammalia; order Rodentia; family Sciuridae; genus Sciurus; species Sciurus carolinensis. The sequence goes on from NC_062221.1 coordinate 49,750,288, forward strand.
CCTATTTCAATGTCCAACATGAGAAAATGCAAAAGGCACACTAGCATATGCCCCGTTTAGCCTCAACTGAATCCAGTGAGGATTGGGCGGTCTAGTTTAGGGTATGGGCTTAAGGAAATTACTGTTAATTACTGTTCTTATTTATCACTCTGTCCTATGTCCCATAATACCCTGCAGTCTCCTTTCTGGGACTTTTCTCACTTGCAGTCGCCTAACAAATTGTGTGCGATAATTTGTTTAGTTCTTCCTTTCTAGATTGACCTGCAAGACCTGCAGGTAGGAGACAGTGTCTATTCGTTCTCCAGTGTATTCCTCTGCCTAACACAGAATGATGCTCCGTACTGTATAAAAATAGATACCGACTCAACAGGCTCAGTGGCACATGCCTGTAATTCCACTGCCTTGGGAGGCTAAAGCCCAGAAGAGCACAAGTTCAAGTCCAGCCTGGGCAACTTAGTGAGACCCTGTCTTAAAATAAAATAAACAGGGCTGGGAATGTAGCACAGAGGTAGAGTGGCCCTGGGTACAATCCTTAGCAATGAAAAATAAATAAATTAAGAAAAATGTTTTAAAAAGTAGATACCAACTGAACATTATTAATGTCTTTTAAATTAGTGTTTCCCAAATTTGATTAACCACGAAACCCTCATTCCACACAAGAGAAATTATCACACAGTACAGGTATTCCTTACTTGGATGTTGAATTTTATCAAATGCTTTTTCTGTACCTATTGAGATGATCATGTGGTTTTTATTCTCTATTCTTTGTAAAATATTATATTAATTTGCATATGTTGAACCATCCTTGTATCCCAGAGATAAAAAACAATCAATCATTTTTAATGCACTGTTGAATTTCATTTGCTAGTATTTTGTTGAGGATTTTTGTATTTATGTTCATCAGGGATATCAACCTATAATTACTTATGTTTTTTTGTTGTTTTTTTTTCTTGTAGTGTCTTTGTCTGGCTGTGGTATCAGGGTGATGCAGGTCCTATAAGATGAATTTGGAAGTATCCCCTCTTCTTCAATTATTTTGGAGAGTTTAAAAAGGATTACTTTTTTATCTGCTTGTCATCTGGTCCTTAGATTTTCTTTGTTAGAATTTTTATGATTATTAATTCAATCTTCTTATTTGCTATTGGTCTGTTCAGGTTTTCTGTTTCTCCACGATTCAGACTTGATTGGTTTATGTCTCTGGGAATTTGTGCATTTGTTCTAGGTTATCCAATTTGTTATCCATAAGACTGTCTTATGATCCTTTTTATATTTGTGGCGTTAAGTTGTAATGTTTTCTCTCTTCGTTTCTTTTCTTTTTCTCCCCAGTGTTGACAATTGAACCCAGGGATGTTTTTACATCAAGCTACAGTCCCAGCCCTTTTTATTTTTTATTTTGAGATAGGGTCTCAGTAAGTTGCTGGGGGTCTTGTCAAGTTGCAGAGGCTGACTTCAAATTTGCAATTCTCCTGCCTCTGCCTCCCCAGTTATTGGGATTATAAGTATGCACCACCATGCCCAGCTTTCACTTTTATTTGAGTCTTCTCTTTTTTTCTTAGTTTACTTAAGAGTTGTATATTTTATTTAACTTTTACATAAAAACTCAATTTCATTGTTTTAACTTTCAATTCTTTATTTCTGCTTTTAATCTTTTTTACTTTTTCCCTTCTGCTAACTCAACCCTTCAACAATTAAGTATAAAAGGAATTTATCTCAACATAATAAAGGCCATATATGAAAAGCCCACCATTAACATCATACTCAATCATGAAACACTATAAGTTTTTCTTTTAAGATCAGGAATAAATCAAGGATGCTCATTCTCACCACTTACATTCAACATATCACCAGACATCCTAGCCAGAGCAATAAAGTAAAAGAAAGAAATAAAAGACATCAAATTAGGACAGGAAGAAGATAAATTTTATCTGTTTGTAGATAACATAACCTTATATATAATAAACTCTTACTATGCCACCTAAAAACTATTTTAACTAATAAAAAAATTATGAATAAAGGATACCAAATCAACATTCAAGAATCCATTGCAAGTCTATGCACTAATGATTTGTATCTGGAATAGCCAAACCATCTGGAATATCACCAAAAGCTCACGTGTTAAAAGGATGGTCCCCACTATAGTAAGGCTCAGAGTTGGCGCTTTCAGGAAATGTTTGGATTGTGAGGGTGATAACATCATCAGTGAATTAATCCATTTGAAGGAGTAATAATTTGAACTGACTACTGGGTGGCAGCCATAGGCAGGTGGCGTGTAGTTGGAGGAAGTCGGCCCCTGGGAGAGTGGCCCTTGCTGACTATGCCTTTCCTGCCCCTTCCTGTTTCTCTTTCTCTCTCTCGCCTTCCCAGCTGCTATGAGCTCAGCAGCTTTCCCCGACTACATCCTTCCATCATTTTTCTGCCTTGGAGCCAGGCAGACATGGACTGAATCCTCCAGAAATGGAAGCCGAAACAAATGCTAAGTTCTTCATGTCAGGGATTTTGGTCACAGCAATGAAAAGCTAACTAACACATTGTCCCAAAAGAAAAAATTTAAAACGATTTCATTTACAATAACATCAAAGAGAAGAAGAAAATGGGGTATATATACACAATGGAATATTACACAGCATTAAAGAAGAATGAAATTATGGCATTTGCAGGTAAATGAATGGAGTTGGAGAATATCATGCTAAGTAAAAAAAGCCAATTCCAAGAACCCAAAGGCCTTGGTATATGTGGATGCTAATTCACAATAAGGGTGTGGGGACTAGGGAAAGTAGAAGTACTTTGGATTAGGCAGAGAGGAGTGAAGGGAAGGGAGGGGGTATAGTGGTAGGAAGAATAGTAGAATGAATCGGACATTATTACCCTATGTATTATGACTACACAACTAGTGAGATTCTACAACATGTACAACCAGAAGAATGAGAAGTTATACTCCATTTGTGTATGATGTGTCAGTGCATTCTTCTGTCATGTATTGAACAAAATTCTTAAAAAATAATAATAAATAAAAGAACTTGATTAGGGGAAAAAGAGAGCATAAGATATTTATGAATAAAATTGTGAAAGCCTATATATTAAAAACTATAAAAAATGGATGAAAGAAATTAAAGATACCAATAAACATAAAGATAATCCTGTGTTCATGGATTAGAAGACTTAAGATTTTTTGAATGTCCCTACTACCCAAATTAATTTACAGATTCAATGAAATCCCTATCAAAATCCCAAGAATTTTTTTTTTTTACTGAAATAGAAAAAAAAAAAAATCTAACATTATTGGAACCATAGAGACTCTGAACAACCAAAGAAATAATGATTAAGAAGAAAAATGTCGGAAACATTACAGTTTCTGATTTTAACATACACTAAAACTCTGTAGTCACTAAAATGGTATAATCCTGGAATAAAAATAAGCATGTGGACCTATGAAATAAACAATAAATAATCCCATAAGCAATATTGACAAATTGAGTTCATAAACAAACGCACATAAACCAACATAAACAAACCCTTGTCAACTGAGCTTTGACAAGGGTGTCAAGAATATACAAGGAGGGCTGGGAATATAACTCAGTGGTAAACTGCTGCACAACATGTGTGAAGCCCAAGTTCAAATCCCAGTGCATGTGCGTGTACCCTGCCACACACACACACACACACACACACACACACACACACACACAAATTACTGAAGGAACACATGAGGAAAGAAAAATCTTTTCAACAAATGATGGTGAGAAAACTGGATACCCATGTACAAAAAAGAATAATAATAATGGGATGCTTATCTAATACTATACACAAAAATTAACTCAAAATGAAGAAAAAAAAATTTAAACATAAGAGCTGGAACTATAAGATCCTTAGAAGAAAATGTAGGGGAAACTTCATGGCATTGGTCTTGGCAATGATTTCTTGAGTGTGACACCAAAATCACAGACAACAAAGTTAAACTAGGCAAGTGGGACTATATCAAACTAAAAAGCTTTCACACAGCAAAGGGTACAATCAACAAAGTGAAAAGACAAACTACAGAATGGAGAAAACATGCTTGAACCAAATATCTGACAAGGGGATAATAGGCAAACTATATAATGAATTTCTTCAACTCAATAGAAAAAAAATTTTTAATAACTTGATTTTAAAATAAGAAAAGGAATTAAATAGACATTTCTCCAGAGAAGACAAATGACCACGAAGTTTATGAAAGAATGCTCAACATCACTAACTGCCAGAGAAATGTAACTCAAAACCATAATGCAATATCACCTCCCTCCTATTAAGATCGCTATTGTCTTAGCCCCTTTTCATTGCTATAACAAAATACTTGAGGCTGGATAAGTCATAAAGAAAAGAAACTTATTTTGGCTTACAGTTCTGTGGTCAGGAAAGTTCAAAATCAGGCAACCATATCTGGCAAGGGCCTCATGCCACATCATGACATAGCAGGTGGTATCAACTAGAGAGAGGTTATGTGGGAGTGTTAAGGAGGCACACACAGAATAGGCCAAAACACCAGGGAGTAAACTTGCTTTATGAAAACCCACTTTGCAGTGACCGATCCTGTCCCATGAGACCCAACTCACTCTCCCACTACCTAATCCAGTCTTGAGAGACCTAACCCAGTCTCTGGAGAAAGACATTACTCTACTAATAACAGTGGTGAGCCCAAGACCCAGTCTTCTCCCCAAAGCTCCACCTCTGAACACTGCTTCATTGAGGAATTAAGTCTTAACATGAATTTTGACAGACAGAAAACACCACCAAATCAGAAGTGGCTATGGTCAAAACAACAAGAGACCAAAAGTGTTGGGTGGGTGGAGAAATTGGAACCCTTGTTCACAGTTGCTGGAGATCAACTGGTATAGCCACTATGGAAAAGAGCATCAAGATTCCTCAAAAAGTGAAAATTATGACTACCCCATGATCAGGCAATACCCTTTCTGGGAATTTGCCCCAAAAGAATCAAAATCAGGATTCTAAACAGTATCACTCTCATCTCACTGTGGCTCTGTCCCTAACACCAAGATGTGACAACAACCTAAAGCCATCAACAGTTGTAACGCAATCATGAGACCCTGAGCTCAAGTCCCAGCACAGAAGAGAAGAGAGAAGGGAAGAAGGAAGGGAGGAAAATGAAGAAAACGTGGTACCTACAAACGACGGAATGTCACTCGGCTTAACACATGCAGGGAATTCCGTACTGTGCCACAGCGTGGATAAGCCTGGAGGACGTTACGTTTAGTGAGATAAGTCACAGGAGCACGCAGAAGCAGTGATTTCAATGATTTTACTTATGTGAAGTAGCTAAAAGGGTCAGGTTCATAAAAGCAGAGAGTAAGATGATAGCTGTCGGAGGCAGAGAGAGGCGGAAAAGCGAGGGTCGCGATTCAACGCGTGTGAAGTTCCACTTCCCGGAGATGAACAAGCTCTGGAGGTCTGATGTGCCACAGTGGGCCTACGCTCCTACTTCACAGTACTGCATCATACACATAGATCTGTAGAGAGGATGATCTCAAGCTAAGCGTCTGGGGGTGTAGGTAGCTGATGGTGGTAGAAAACTGGCTTAGCCTGTGCAGCACCCTGGGTTCAATTCCCAGCCCTGGAAACAATTTTTAAAACAATAATAAATTAAAGAAATACAGCTCAAGTTAAGTGTCCGCACACACACACACACCCACACACACACACACACACATTTTAGAGAACACTGGTCTATAGGTTCCTTACATAACCCAGATATCTCTCTGGTCATCACTCTGGCCACATCACACTCATGCTTTCTGTCCTGTCTTTTGTCCTTGCTGCCCACTCCCGCTCCCCTCTCCTTCATCTGACCAGCTCGTGTTCACGTCCCAAGGCCTCACTCTACCATGGCCTTCATCAAACGGGCCTGAAATCATCTGCCCCCTTGTCTTGCACTGCCCTTTGGACTCAACTCCTCAAAGACAAAGATGTTATCTTACTCATCCTTGTCCTGAGCTCCTAGCGCAAGGCCTGAATTGCAACACACAACTTAGAAATGGTTGCTGAATACACAGCTAAGTTTCTTTCCAGATTAACATCTCCTCTCAGGGATGACATTGCAGAAAATAACCAGGTGAATTATGTCTTTGGATCTCAAATCTCTGACAACACAGTGGGCCGAGGGTTGGGCAGACTAAAACCACTAATGAACTGAAAGTGAAGGGAGTTAACCCTCAGAGTCCGCGTCATTAAATCCACACTGGGGTGAGGTGAGGTAGGTGCCCCCTCCCGGCACACGCAGTTTCAAGATGAAGGAGGCCGCTCTCACAAGAGTGTATGACTGTCCTCAGGTTAGATGACTCTAGAGTTGTTCACGGGCTGGGAATATCAGAACAGCCAATCTGGAGTTATCCTGAGTGACTCAGGACACAAAACTCTTTGGATTTCTATCCTAGTAAATGTGGACTTGAGAACAGAAAGATGGCTCAGATAAACTTAAGAACATGACCCAAAAATGACAACCTGAGCAGATGACTAGACAAAGTTTCAAAGACTTCTTTCTTCAGTCACATGGCCTTTGGATAAATAGCTGTTAATTCATTTTACTATTGCACCACTCCGTGTGACTTATATGTCTTGCATACCAGACTTATAATTGCAGTTTCCTAATGTACTCGACTAATACGGCACCACACAAATAACTGAAAATAACTGTCACACCAGAGACCCAAAGATAAACCCAACAGAACTCCCATCGGCAAAAGCTCATAGTCTAAAGGAGAAAAAATCAGTTAAACAAACAAATAAGCAATACTATGTGACAAGTGGATAATTAAATGTTGGAAGGAAATGTTACCAGAGCAAGGAAGAGGGATGCTTGGTACTGCTTTGGGGGCCAGAGTAAGGGATGATTTTTTGAGAGGACACGTCTCCTGAGCTAAATCTAGGAGCTTGCTCAATAGACAAGGTAGAGAATTCTGGCACAGGGAGCTGGACCTCTCCCTGGGGTCAGCCCTCCAGTACAATCTGCTCAAACCCATCACGTCCTCTCCCCATCGGGTTAGACCAGACATGTTGGGGTCCCAGCCATCCAGAACATTCAGTAACATTGCATAAATAGCTTATCGAGCACAGACTATGTGGCAGGCCCCTTTTTAGACCCTCAAATGGAAGAGTAAATATAAACAGAGAGGTTCCTGCCTTCCAGTCGCTTTCATTCTATCAAAGAGAGAGGCAAGAAACAGAACGCAAACCAAACAAGTCCCAACGCGTTAGTGTGACGAAGAGAGAGGAACCAGTGATGATATGGAAAGGGGCGAGCAACACTGAACAGGACCTTGACAGGTCAGCTGGGACCTGAAGGGCAAGGAAAAGCCAACCAAGGCAGGAGCAGAGCACTGCAGTCACGGGGGTGGCCAGTGTAAAGACTCTGAGGCGGGAATGAGTTTGGTCAGCCAGGGGGACAAGAAGTAGACCTGAGGACTTCAGCAAAACCACCCCTGCAGAAGGAAGGTCTGAGTCTCAGAAGAGGCCAGCCCCGCAGCTCCCAGCCATGCAGGAGTCCAGCAGTGATACTCTCCGTCACCCAAGCAGTGGCTGATGACAGGAATTGGGGTGAGAGCTCATCACTGAGGGATATTTGGACATGTGAGGTCTGGCCCTGGCCAGCATGTCCCAAGGCCAGGCAGAAGGGGATTGCAAGAGTCATGCAGGACACAGGGTCTGATCACTGCATTGGTCCTCAAAGCAGTGCTAGAGTGCTCGGATTCAGGAAGGGAGTCTGGGACAGCTTAATGTGGACTGGAACCCAGGCCACCTAAGCACCAGGACTCATGCTCAGGGACACCAAACTGAATCTGACTTCGCAGCAAGGAATCTAGGAACTGGAGGAACTCTGAGGAGACAAAACCTAGACCCCTAGACCACCACGAAAGCTAGATGCAGCTGCACCACCGAGTCCTAAGTCTAGGAGTCCCCTGAGATGGGGCAGGGGTTATTGCTGGGGCCCCAACAGGACCGGCTCAAGACCTGAAGTGAGGTGGGAGGAGGTACCTGAGAAGCAGGGAATCAGCTCTGCCTGCCCGCATTCTCTGTCTTTGTTAATGGGAGCAGCACCCACCCCATCAGTCGCCCAAGCTGGAAGGCTGAGTCACAGATGTCTCCTTCCCTGCCACCTCCACCCACAGCCAGTGAGTCACTGCAGTCTGCTGATAACTCTTCTGAACTCTCTCTCTGAAACCTGGGCCCTCCCCACGCACACTGGGGCTGCTCTAGCTCAGCCTCTTCCTCCCGGGGTGTGGTGGAAAACATGAGAAATGTAGAGTCAGCCCACCTGGGTTCAAGTGTTGCCTCTTCACCTTACTAGGGGTGTAGCATGGGGTTAGCTCTGCAGACTCTGGGTACCTAAGCTCGTTCACCTGTAAAATGAGAAAGTCACAAACCTCATGGGGTTATTAGAAGAATTTGTGGAAAACTGGGTGCAGCAGTGCACACCTGTAATTCCAGCAACTCAGGAGGCTGAAGCAGGAGGATTGCAAGTTCAAGACCAGCCTCAGCAACTGAGCAAAACCCATCTCAAAATAAAAACTAGAAAGGGCTGGGGATGTAGTTCAGCAATAAAGCATACCTGCATTCAATCCTCAATACAAAAAAAAAAAAAAGGGGGGGGGATTTCTGGAAGTACTTTGCAAAATCTTTATAAAGGTAGGTATCTGTAACCGGCATAAATGTGTGTTTCCTTAGGTCTCAATATAATGTCACATAAAAAAGAAAAGGAAGCCAACCTGAGAATGTTGAAACAACAAATGGCGGCTTTTGTTAAAGTCTCGATTTTTCCATTCTAGTTGGCTGGCTTTTATTCTCCCTTCTGCCCAGGCCTGACTCTCTTCAGGCACCACCTTCCACCACACTCCCTTCTTGTCCTACATCTCTGTCTCCAGGGACAAAGTACACGGCTCAGGCCTGGTCACTCAGCAGCAGGCTACCTTGGTCATGCGAGTGATTCAGGGTGGGCATGGGACTGATTTAGAGCCCCTGAGACATAAAGGAACTTTTTCTGAAGTTGTTGGAAGAGTGACGCTTTTTTTCCACTGGACTTGAAACTGAGATCTGAGCTCCAAACATCTGGGAACCTCATGTTAACAAAGAACAAAACCAACATAAGAAATGGCAGAGTGAAATGCTGGACATAAATCAGATTCAGATCATGTTGCCCAGCAGCCTACATCAAACTGTACCTGAATCAAGACGGTCAAGCTACCTGATAATATTTTTAGTTACAGTGGCTGTATATTTCTTCTTTTGCTTTAAACATTTGTGTTTTATGTTACTTTTTTTTTTTTTTTCTTTTTGCAATACTGGGGATTGAATGTAGCAGTGTTCTACCACTGAGCTACATTCCTAGACCTTTTTATAATTTCGAAATACGGTCTTGCTAAATTGCCAAAGCTGGCCTCAAACTCGCAATCCTCCTACCTCAGCCTCCTGAGTAGCTGGGATTTCAGACATGTGCCAGCCACACCCCAAACTTCTGTTACGTTTAACAAGTGAGATCTAACTGATTCACTTGAACACCAGCAGTGTTCAAGGGAATAAAGAAGGAAATCACAATATACTATCCATAGACTGTGCCCCAGAAATTCTTATTATGTCTTTTCTTCCCCACAATCTCACATAATACCAATGGTACTCTCAATCTCCCTGTAATCTCTTGTCCATTGACCCCACTTCAGGCTTCCATCTCTGAATGCCCAGGTATCACCAGAGATATCTGGAGTGCTGGGGACCAGAGCCCTACCCATGCTAGACAGGTGCTCTATTACTGAGTTCTATCCCCAGCCATAAGAAATTCACTTTGCATTCTCCTCTTCTTCCAAATCTTCAATTTGTCTGTCACACCAATCAGCACAGGATCATGGGCTTAGCATTGCAAAGACTGAAACTTCCTTAAAGAACAAGAGTTGGTAAAAGTCTAGGAACATGGGGATTTTAGTATTTTTAACCTTGCCATATGCTGTTTTAGTAAATTCTAACTGGAACTAAGTTATATGAGTACTGGAAAAGTTCATGCCATGGTACTGGCACCAACACAGACATGAAGACCAATGAAACAGATGACACAGAGACACATAAATAGTTATCTCATCCATTAGACAAAGGCACCATAAATGTATATTGGAGAAAAGATAGCCTCTTCAACAAATGGTGCTAGGAAAGCTGGAAATCCATTTGTAATAGAATGAAATTGAACACCTATCTCTCACCCTCCACAAAACTCAACGCTAAGTGGATTAAAGACCTAGGCATTAGACCAGAGACCTTGCACTTACTAGAAGAAAAAGTAGGCCCAACTCTCCAACACAGCAGTCTGGGAACCGAATTCCTCAACAAGATTCCTAAAGTGCAAGAAGTAAAATCAACCTTTACGCCATGTACAAACAGAGAAACAACATGTATCCCATTTGTTTACAATAAAAAAAAGAAGTAAAATCAAGAATCAATGGGATGGTATCAAACTGAAAACTTTTTCACAGCAAAGGAAACAATCAAGAACATGTACAGAGATACTACAGATTGGGAGAAAATCTTCACCACCAGTACCTCAGACAAGGCATTTATTTCCAGGATATACAAAGAACTCAAAAAACTTAACATCAGAAAAATAAATAACCCAATCAACAAATAGGCAAAGGAACTGAACCGATACTTCAGAGAAAAGGAAATACCAATTGTCAAAAAATACATGAAAAAATGTTCAACATCTCTAGCAGTTAGAGAAATGCAAATCAAAACTACTCTGAGATTTCATCTCGATCCAGTCAGAATGGCAATTATCAAGAACACTAGTAACAGAAAGTGTTGGTGAGGATGTAGGGGGAAAGGCACACTCAAACATTGCTGGTGGGACTGCAAATTGGTGCAATCACTCTGGAAAGCAGTATGGAGATTCCTTAGAAATTTGGAATGGAACCAGCATTTGACCCAGCTATCCCGCTCCTTGGCATATACCCAAAGGACTTAAAATTAGCGTATTACAGTGACATTTTCACATCAAGGCTTATAGCAGCTCAATTCACAATAGCTAAACTGTGGAACCAAACTCAATGCCCTTCAATAGATGATTAAATTAAAAAACTGTGATATATATGCACAATGGAATATTACTCAACCTTAAAGAATAATGAAATTATGACATTTGCAGGTAAATGGATAGAGTTGGAGAATATCATGCTAAGCCAAATAAATCAATCCCAAAAACCCAAAGACCAAATGTTTTCTCTGATATGTGGATGCTGATCCATAATGGGGTCAGGGGGCAAGGGAAGAATGGAGGAACTTTAGATTGGGCAGAGGGACGTAAGGACAGAGGGTATGGGGATGGGAATAATGATGGAATGAGATGGACATCATTACTCTATGTACACGTATGATTGCACAAATGGTGTGACTTTGCATCATGCATCACTAGAGAAATGAAAAGTTGTGCTCCATTTGTATACAATGAGTCAAAATGCATTATGCTGTCACATATAACTAATTGGAACAGATTTTTTTGAAAAGAAAGAAAATGAAATTACGGCATTTGCCAATAAATGGATGCAACTGGAAAATATCATGCTAAGTGAAATAAACTAATCCCCCAAAATTAAAGGCCAAATGTTCTCTCTGATTTGCGGCTGCTAACCCAAAACAAGGCAAGTTGGCGGGAAGGGAAATAATAGAAATCCACTGAACTAGACAAAGGGAAATGTAGGGTAGGGAAGGGGAGGGGAATAGGAAGGACAGTAGAATTAACTGGTTGTAACTTTCCTAGCCTGGTATTTGTAATTCCACAGCACGTATGACCACACAAGTGGGAACCTAAATAGAATAAGTTATATTTTATGTATGTATATTCTGCCAAAATACATTCTACTATCGTGTATAACTAAAAGTAAAAAATAAAAATATATTTTAAAAAAAGAAAAGTTCATACCAGAGTATTAGGCCACTGTCAGAATCTCTCAAGCATTTGACAAATAGATCAACCCACTGGCTACTGCTTTAGGCATTTAGAGAGCTCAGGACCCATGCCCTGCAGAAGCTGGCCATCTTTTGTGGACAATAAAGCACAAAACAAATCAACAAATATTATTAAGTATTCACTCCAAGGCACTGAGCAGTGTCTTCATTTTATTTATTTTTTCATATATCCTTTTAATTTATTTTATTTTATTTATCTATTTTTGTACTGGGGATTGAACCCAGGATACTCCACCCACCCAGCCCTGTTTATTTTGAGACAGGGTCTCCCTACATTGCTGATAGTCTTACTAAATTGCTGAGATGTGCCACCATATCCAGCCAAAGACTTATTTTTAAAAATGCAATTTTATTTTTATTAACTTTGTTATCATTTTGTGGCTAGCTGCATCATAAAATTATTTATAAAATTTAAAATGTATTTATTAAATAAAAATAATTTCATGCAACATATGATTAATTTTATATTGCTGCTATAGCCCATGAATGCCAGAAGACATTAGAGGCAAGAGAAGATTCAGGAAGTTTCCCAAAGTCACAGAAACCCAGAAGGTTAAAAAAAAAGAAAAGGAAAAGAAAAAAAGGCAGGATCTGGTGAAATCAGAGGGATTTATTTTGTGAGACCATTTGTGAGACTGTGGTAATTACAACTTTTATCTGGCTGTCCTTTTTCCCTCCTCTTTCAATTCCTTCAGAGGAATCCATGTGTCTCCATGTGTCCTGGAGACCTGTCAGCTGTAGGTAGCTGGCATCCCCACCACAGGGATGAGCTTTGGACACAGAGTGTATAGTTCACATATATCATTCCCACAGCCATGGGGTCTACTTCAAATGAGAATTTTCTCCAAAAGTAACGTAAGGGGACAAATTTTCACTCAGGATACCTAAGCTAGAGAATTTGGTCCAGGGCTATTGTTACCCATCTTGTCAATCACATGAGGAGGAGAACTTGCCTTTACAATGGATGAGAAGCAAAAAGGTAGAGAAAGAGAAAAGTTGCGTGGATGACAACGTGTGAAACACTAGATCCAGCTGTGCCTGAAGATAATTCACTCCTAAATGCACTTCCCTATCATGTGAGTGAATAAATTTCACTTTCTGCTGAAGCTAGATGGAGTTGGGTTTCTACCATTTGTCTCTGAAAAAGTCAATTCCTAACAATTTAGATAAAAGAACAAAGTTTCACCAAAGTAAATATTTCTATTTTCTGCCTTCTTTTGCAGAAAATATGACCCAGTTACATATAGTAGCTCCCCCTTATCCACAGGGACTACATCCCAAGACCCTAGTAGAAGCCTGAAACCACAGATTGTTCAGAGATCTGTATATGTACTTTTTCTTATGCATACATATCTAAAATAAAGTTTATCAATTAGGAACAGTAAGAGATTAGAAGCAATAGTTAATAACAAAAGAGAACAATTATAGTGCCATACTGTAATACAAGTCCTATGAATATGATCTCTCTCTCTCTCTCTCTCTCTTTCTCTCTCTCTCAAATATCTACTTGTGCTGTCCTCACCCTTCCTGTGATGTTGGGAGAGGACACAGTGCCTACAGGACAAGATAAAGTGAGATGGATGATGTAGCATGTGGTGTGGTGTTTGGGTACCACATAGGGCAACCTAAACACAAACCCTGTCATTCTATACAGTCAATCTGATAACCGAGATAGTTACGGACTAACAGGTCGGTACACTGGACAAAGGAATGATTCAGTCCCAGGCAGGACAGAGCATGAAGGCACAAGATTTCATCACAGTACTCAGAACTGTGCACAATCTAAAATGTAGCAGTTGTTTATTTCTGGAATTTTCCATTCAATATTTTCAGGCCATTGTGGCCATCAGGTCACTGAAACTGGGAAGCAAAGTCACAGATAAGAGGGTACCGTTGTACTCATAAGATGATAAAGGGAGCAGTGCCCATCGATTTACTCTAAGTGATCCAGAAAGGAGCAAATGCGCAGAAAATCAAATTTGCTCTGTGTGCCAATTATTAATCACGAAGTGAAGCAACTATTATAACTGAATGTTATTAATCACAATTAATTATGAATTCTTAATCATACGTTGAAGCCAACTATCTGGCAATATTGGCAGTTAAATTATCAGACATCCATTAACTTTTGGCAGCATGGAAACTGTAAACTCATGGCCCACAAGGCAGGAGACAGGAAGCCAACCTTGGAACAGCAAGCTTTCCTTTATTCTGCAGCGAAGTCGATCAGGCATGGGAGGGTCCATTTTCTGGGTATGGAACTGGCCCCCAGTTACAAAAGGAGTCAGGGTTTTTTAGGGTAGGACTAATTTGCCATGGGGGAAGCTCAAGGTTTAGGGCATTCAGTATCCGCCCCTTTCCCCCAGGGCCCATTTTTCTTGGGGATGGCGGGGGGAAGCTATCTTGCAGGAATATTATTTTCCATAACCCTTCAGAAACATGCCTCCCTTTGAGGACATGTTTATTCCAAGAACACAACTTTGCAGCCACATGGGCAAAAATGATCAGCAACTTCACGGATTACCCCATCTGGTCCATCCAAGCTGAACTAGCTAGGCTATGTTTCCCTGCCAAGATACAGAAGAGAAGTAGCAAAGAAATCTTACCAGTCATAAGCCTGGACCAGATCCTAAATGCTAAAGGCAAGGATCAATGTATCCTTTTCTAAATTATGTTTTATTGTGTGACCTGTCAATTTTTACTAATCCTTTATTAGTAACCTTGATTTATTTTCACTTGCTCCTCTGGAAGACAACACTAGAAGCTTCCATTTATAGGGTGAGGTAACTGAGAAGGGAATGGTGTCAAATACAAAGCAGCAGACAGACTGCCTCAGGGAGAGCCACAGCCTCCTGATGCTTGGATTGGACCTTTCCATTTTCGCCATGAAAATGTACTATCATCTGAGACACTGAGAGTTTGTTGAGCCTCTTGCCTCAGCGTGAATTCTGGCATTAATGAAATCTATTCATGGTCTTTCTTCTGTTTTGCATCTCTAGGTGTGGTCTTTTTTTTTTTTTTTTTTTTTATTGTGAACAAATGGGATACATGTTCTTTCACTGTTTGTACATAGAGTAAAGGCATACCATTTGTGTAATCATACGTTTACATAGGGTGATGTTGGTTGATTCATTGTTATTTTTTTCCCCTTCCCCCCACCCCTCCCATCCCTCTTTTCCCTCTATACAGTCCTTCCTTCCCCCATTCTTGCCCCCCTCCCTAACCCTCACTCTAACCCTAAAACTAACCCCTCCCACACCCCATTATGTATCATCATCCACTTATCAGCGAGATCATTCTTCCTTTGGTTTTTTGAGATTGGCTTATCTCACTTAGCATGATATTCTCCAATTTCGTCCATTTGCTTGCAAATGCCATAATTTTATCATTCTTTATGGCTGAGTAATATTCCATTGTATATATATGCCACAGTTTCTTTATCCATTCATCAACTGAAGGGCATCTAGGTTGGTTCCACAATCTGGCTATGGTGAATTGAGCAGCAATGAACATTGATGTGGCTGTATCTCTGTAGTATGCTGATTTTAAGTCCTTTGGGTATAGGCCAAGGAGTGGGATAGCTGGGTCAAATGGTAGTTCCATTCCAAGTTTTTTAAGGAATCTCCATACTGCCTTCCAGAGTGGTTGCACTAATTTGCAACCCCACCAGCAATGTATGAGTGTACCTTTTTCCCCACATCCTCGCCAACACCTGTTGTTGCTTGTGTTCTTGATAATCGCCATTCTGATTGGGGTGAGATGGAATCTTAGGGTGGTTTTGATTTGCATTTCTTTTATTACTAGAGATGTTGAACATTTTTCCATATGTTTGTTGATTGTTTGTAGGTCTTCTTCTGTGAAGTGTCTGTTCATTTCCTTAGACCATTTGTCGATTGGATTATTTGTAGTCTTGGTGTTGAGTTTTTTGAGTTCTTTATAGATTCTGGAGATTAGTGCTCTATCTGAAGTATGATTGGCAAAGATTTTCTCCCACTCTGTAGGCTCTTTCTTCACATTGCTGATAGTTTCTTTTGCTGAGAGAAAGCTTTTTAATTTGAATCTATCCCAGTTGTTGATTCTTACTTTTATTTCTTGTGCTATGGGAGTCCTGTTGAGAAAGTCTGGTCCTAAGCCGACATGTTGAAGATCTGGACCTACATTTTCTTCTATAAGATGCAGGGTCTCTGGTCTGATTCCGAGGTCCTTAATCCATTTTGAGTTTAGTTTTGTGCACGGTGAGAGATATGGGTTTATTTTCATTTTGTTGCATATGGATTTCCAATTCTCCCAGCACCATTTGTTGAAGAGGCTATCTTTTCTCCATTGCATATTTTTGGCCCCTTTGTCTAGTATGAGGAAATTATATTTGTTTGGGTTTTTGTCCGTGTCTTCTATTCTGTACCATTGATCTACCTGTCTATTTTGGTACCAATACCATGCCGTTTTTGTTACTATTGCTTTGTAGTAAAGTTGAAGTTCAGGTATTGCAATACCCCCTGCTTCATTTTTCCTGCGAAGGATTGCTTTAGCAATTCTGGGTTTCTTATTCTTCCAGATGAATTTCATAATTGCTTGCTCTATTTCTGCAAGGTACATCATTGGGATTTTAATTGGAATTGCATTGAATCTGTATAGCACTTTTGGTAGTATGGCCATTTTGACAATATTAATTCTGCCTATCCAGGAACATGGGAGATCTTTCCATCTTCTAAGGTGTTCTTTAATTTCTTTCTTTAGTGTTCTGTAGTTCTCATTGTAGAGGTCTTTCACCTCTTTTGTGAGATTGATTCCCAAGTATTTTATTTTTTTTGAGGCTATTGTGAATGGAGTAGTTTTCCTAACTTCTCTTTCTGAAGATTCATCACTTATGTATAAAAATGCATTGGATTTATGAGCATTGATCTTGTATCCTGCTACTTTACTGAATTCACTTATGAGTTCTAAGAGTTTTCTGGTGGAATTTCCTGGTTCCTCTAAGTATATAATCATATCATCAGCAAATAGGGATAGTTTGAGTTCTTCTTTTCCAATTCGTATCCCTTTAATTTCTTTGGTCTGTCTAATTGCTCTGGCTAGAGTTTCAAGGACGATATTGAATAGGAGTGGTGAGAGAGGGCATCCCTGCCTTGTTCCAGATTTTAGGGGGAATGCTTTCAGTTTTTCACCATTAAGAATAATATTAGCCATGGGCTTAGCATAGATGGCCTTTACAATGTTAAGGAACGTTCCCACTATCCCTATTTTTTCTAGTGTTTTGAGCATGAAGGGGTGCTGTATTTTATCAAATGCTTTTTCTGCATCTATTGAAATAATCATGTGGTTCTTGACTTTAAGTCTGTTGATATGGTGAATTACATTTATTGATTTCCTGATGTTGAACCAACCTTGCATTCCTGGGATGAAACCCACTTGATCATGATGCACTATCTTTTTAATACATTTTTGTATGCAATTTGCTAAAATTTTGTTGAGAATTTTTGCGTCGATGTTCATTAAGGAAATTGGTCTGAAATTTTCTTTCCTCGATGTGTCTCTGTCTGGTTTAGGTATCAGGGTGATATTGGCTTCGTAGAATGAGTTTGGGAGGGTTCCCTCCTCTTCTATTTCATGGAATACTTTGAAAAGTATTGGAATGAGCTCTTCTTTAAAGGTTTTGTAGAACTCGGCTGAGAAACCATCAGGTCCTGGACTTTTCTTTGTTGGTAGGCTTTTGATGACTTCTTCTATTTCATTACTTGAAATTGGTCTATTTAAATTGTGCATGTCCTCCTCGTTTAGTTTAGGCAATTCATAGGTCTCTAGAAACTTGTTGATATCTTCGAAATTTTCTATTTTGTTGGAATATAGATTTTCAAAATAGCTTCTAATTATGTTTTGTATTTCAGTCGTGTCTGTTGTGATACTTCCTTGTTCATTCCGAATTTTGGTGATTTGGGTTTTCTCTCGTCTTCTCTTTGTTAGTGTGGCTAAAGGTTTATCAATTTTGTTTATTTTTTCGAAGAACCAACTATTTATTTTGTCAATTTTTTGTATTGTTTCTTTCGTTTCAATTTCGTTGATTTCAGCTCTGAGTTTAACTATTTCCTGTCTTCTACTACTTCTGGTGTTGGTCTGTTCTTCTTTTTCTAGGGCTTTGAGCTGTAGTGTTAGTTCATTTATTTTTTGAGTTTTACTTCTTTTATTAAATGCGCTCCATGAAATAAATCTTCCTCTAAGTACGGCTTTCATAGTGTCCCAGAGATTTTGATACGATGTTTCTTTGTTCTCGTTTACCTCTAAGAATTTTTTAATTTCCTTCCTAATATCTTCTGTTATCCATTCCTCATATAATAGCATATTGTTTAATCTCCAGGTGTTGGAGTAATTTCTGTTTTTTGCTCTTTCATTTATTTCTAGTTTCAATCCATTATGGTCTGATAAAATACAAGGAAGTGTCTCTATCTTCTTGTATTTGCTAACATTAGCTTTGTGGCATAATATATGGTCTATTTTAGAGAAGGATCCATGTGCTGCTGAGAAGAAAGTGTATTCACTCTTCGTTGGATGGTATATTCTATAAATGTCTGTTAAGTCTAAATTATTGATTGTGTTATTGAGATCTAAGGTTTCTTTATTCAATTTTTGTTTGGAAGATCTGTCCAGTGGAGAGAGAGGCGTGTTAAAATCACCTAGTATTATTGTATTGTGGTCTATTTGGTTTCTGAGATTGAGAAGGATTTGTTTGACATACATGGGTGAGCCACTGTTTGGGGCATAGATATTTATGATTGTTATGTCTTGCTGATTTATGGTTCCCTTAAGCATTATGAAATGTCCTTCTTTATCCCTTCTGATTAACTTTGGCTTGAAGTCCACTTTATCTGAAATGAGGATGGATACCCCAGCTTTTTTGCTGGGTCCATGTGCATGGTAAGTTTTTTCCCATCCTTTCACCTTTAGTCTTTGGGTATCTCTTTCTAAGAGATGAGTCTCTTGCAGGCAACATATTGTTGGATCTTTCTTTTTTATCCAATCTGCCAGTCTATGTCTTTTGATTGATGAATTCAGGCCGTTAATATTCAGGGTAATTATTGAGATATGATTTGTATTCCCGGTCATTTGACTCATTTTATTCATTTATTTGCTTATTTTTGACACGACTTGGTTCCTCTTTATTTGAGAGTTCCTTTAGGATATCTCCTCCCTTTGCTGATTTGCTTCTTTGTTTTTCATTTCTTCTTCATGGAATATTTTGCTGAGAATGTTCTGTAATGCTGGCTTTCTTTTTGTATATTCTTTTAGCTTTTGTTTATCATGGAAGGATTTTATTTCGTTGTCAAATCTGAAGGTAAGTTTTGCTGGGTATAAGATTCTTGGTTGGCATCCATTTTCTTTTAGGGCTTGAAAAATGTTATTCCAGGCCCTTCTAGCTTTTAGGGTCTGGATTGAAAAATCTGCTGATATCCGTATTGGCTTCCCCCTGAATGTAATTTGGTTCTTTTCTCTCACAGCCTTTAAGATTCTGTCTTTATTTTGTATGTTAGGTATTTTCATTATAATGTGCCTTGGTGTGGGTCTGTTGTAATTTTGTGTATTTGGAGTCCTGTAAGCCTCTTGAACTTGATTTTCCATTTCGTTCTTCAGATTTGGGAAATTTTCTGAAATTATCTCATTGAATAGGTTGTTCATTCCTTTGGTTTGTTTCTCTAAGCCTTCCTCAATCCCAATAATTCTCAAATTTGGCCTTTTCATGATATCCCATAGTTCTTGGAGATTCTGTTCATGATTTCTTACCATCTTCTCTGTTTGTTCGACTTTGTTTTCGAGGTTAAATATTTTGTCTTCAATATCTGAGGTTCTGTCTTCCAGGTGTTCTATCCTATTGGTTGTGCTTTCTATGGAGTTCTTAATTTGGTTTATTGTTTCCTTCATTTCAAGGATTTCTGTTTGGTTTTTTTTCAATATCTCTAACTCTTTATTGAAATGGTCTTTTGCTTCCTGTATTTGCTCTTTTAACTGTCTATTGGTGCGTTCATTCAATGCCTGCATTTGCTCTTTCATTTCATCGTTTGCTTCCCTTATCATGTTGATTATGTACATTCTGAACTCCCTTTCTGACATTTCTTCTGCCATGCTGTCATTGGATTTTATTGATATAACATCCAGATTTGTTTGAGGCATTTTCTTCCCTTGTTTTCTCATATTGTTCAGGTATCAGTGGACTGCAGAGATGTTGCAGATTTCCTCTATTGACTTATAATGTCCCTGAAGATTGCTAGTGTATCCCCTCTTATCCTTCAGTAGCCTGAAGTCTTAGAGGAAGTTGATACTTCGGTGTTCCCCTAGGTAGCTGCCTCTCTAGGGGTGGTGGTCTTCAGGTGGGGTATATTCCCTGCTAGAGGGCAGAGGTGCCTCTACTTGTTGACCAATGGTCATCCAAAGGGGAGCTAGACTGCGGGCTAAGGCAATGCCTGTTTGGGCCTGTGTCTCTGGTTTTACTGTCTTTGTGGGAAAACCTCACTCTGCGGGGAAGACCCACCCGGTGGGGAGGTCTCACTAGTCCGTTCCCCTCCTAGAGGTTCTCCTCAGTCCACAACTACCGCCTGTGCAGGGCAGCCTTCCCAAGCAGCGTTTCCAGGGGCCTGGACCTACCTCCTGGGCTTGGGAGCCCTGCCCTTCGCAGACGAGTCTCCTTTGGTGGCCCCTCCTCAGAGAAGCTGCCCACAGTCCTGGAACCTTCGCTCCACCCCTCAGCTGGTCTCTGTGTAGCTCTTTCAAGAAAAGGTGCTTAGATCCCCGGCTCGGACCGTGCTTTGCACCTAATCACTTGGCTATGCGACCCCTCCTCTGAAGAGTCACTTGGAGCCTCGTACATATGCTCCAAGCCCCAGTGACCCGTCACTCGTCTCTTCCTCCAGGCAGGTGTTCTGTGTGGGCGCTTGGAGACCAAGCCACTCACTGCGCACCTCCACCTCCTCAGGACAGCCCCCTCCCCGTTGTTCAGGCAGTTGCTGAATCCAAATAGTTCGCCACCCAACTCTTTCTCTGGCAGCCCCCGGAGCCCTGGCAGATTGGTCCAAAAAACCAAAAAACCAAGCGGTGTGCTGCTCGGCCTCCTCTGCAAGGTCTCCCACTTTCCGAGCTCACTGTTCCAATGAGGGTAGATGTGTCTTGCTGCCTGGGCAGGGCAGCCTTCCCAGGGGCCCAGACCTACCTCCTGGGCCTGGGAGCCTCACCCTTCGTAGACGAGTCTCCTTAGGTTGTCCCTTCTCAGAGACGCTGCCTGAAGTCCTGGAACCTTCACTTCGCCCCTCAGTTTGTCTCTGTGTAGTTCATTCAAGAAAAGGTGCCTAGGTCCCTGGACCGGACCTTGCTATGCACCTAATCGCCTGGCTATGCGACCCGCCCTCTGAGCAGTCACTTGGAGCCTCGTACATATGCTCCAAGCCCCAGTGACCCGTCGCTCGTCTCTTCCTCCAGGTGTGGGCGCTTGGAGACCAAGGCACTCACTGCGTACCTCCACCTCCTCTGGGCAGCCCCCTCCCCGTTGCTCTGGCGGTTGCTGGATCCAAACAACTCGCCGCCCCACTCTTTCTCTGGCAGCCGCTGGAGCCCTGGCAGATCGCTTCAAAACCAAGCAGTGTGTCGCACAACCTCCCTTGCAAAGTTCCCCGCTTTCCGAGTTCACTGCTCCAGCAGGGGAGGTGTGTCTTGCCGCCTGGGCAGGGGCAGCCTTTGCAGGCAACGTTCCCAGGGGCCCAGACCTCCCTCCTGGGCTTGAGAGCCTCACCCTTCGCAGACGAGTCTCCTTAGGTTAGAGAATCTGCCCGCGGTCCTGGAAACTTCAATCCGCCATTTTTCGCTCCGCTTCGCTGTCCGTTTTTACCGCTCCGGCGGGGGAGGGGCGACCCGCCGAGTCACTGTACTTCACAAAGTTCTCTGCGTTCCAGGGCTACTGCCCCTTCGGGGACGCCTCCCCTATGGGAGAAACTCCCCGGGCGGCTTTGAGTTGGTCCCAAGTCACTATCTCCTCTTTTGAATCTTGAGTCCTGGAGCAACATGAAATGCAGCCGCCCTCTAGTCCGCCATCTTGAACCTTCTAGGTGTGGTCTTGAGACACACTCCTCTCTGTGACACCAGGAAGGGAGAAATAGAGATGGCATTTTTACAAAAGATAAGCTAATATTTGATCTTTGACATCCAAATTTGTGATCTGGGAGTCCGAAGCAACACGATGGAATTTGAAGGCTAGGCTTTGTCAAAAGTCAAAGATTTTTGTCATGACTTTATGTCCACCTATAGCACTTCAGAAGCAAATCAGGCAAACTCCAGCCTAGGACCTCATTTCTTCAGAGCTGTGAAGAGGATGTGTCCAACTGCACCCCCACCCTACCCCAGGGGCACACAAGGCCTCAGCCCAAGTGAAAGGATCTGGAGGAAATGAAAACTCCTAAGGCCACTCCAAACTTAGCACATAGTGAGGAGTCAAAAACTATTTCTCCACCTTAAGTAGATAACCCAGGGATGAGGGCACAGTCAGGGGGCTTTCCTTTCCTGGGCTCATTGGCATTTTGAGCTAAATTTCTCCTTGGTGAAATATGCATTCAAGAAATGAGAAGAATCCAAGATAGACAACCACCCACAATCCCACTCCTCAGGCTCCATATTTTGCATTAGGGAAATCAGTTGAATTTATTTCCATTTTGTGCAATACTGTGAATTTGCTTCTGGTTAGAATTGCTGCAGCTGTGACCCAACTCAATGATATTTATTTTGAAAATATAAACTTGATTTCTTTTCCAGAGCAACATCTGTGACACTGAAAATGAAGCCAGAAGATCACTGAGTTATTCTTTAGCATCAAAAGTAGGTCAAACATAGACCAAATCAGCCTTCCACACCCAGTTACCACCCCCTGCAAGAACACAGCCGTGGGAAGCAGGCGGAATATTCCCAGCTCCCTTCACTTAAGGGGCTACCGTGAACTCGCCTCCCTAGAAGTTTTGCTGGATGCACAAGAAACACCAATAACGTAAATCTATTGAGGGATGTGGTTTAATGGTAGAGTGCTTTCCTAGCATGCAGGAGGCCCTGGGTTCCATCCCCAACAGTGCAAACAAAAACAAACACAAAAGACTCAAAGTAGAGCCTTTGGCCAGGATGGTAGCTCAGCTGTAGAGCACTTGCCTAGCATACATGAAGTCCTAGGTCCTAAATAAGTACGAGGTCCCAGCACCTAAATAAGTAAGTTTATTAAAGTCAAAGATCCTTCCTGGGGCTGGGGTCATAGCTTAGTGGTAGAGCACTTGCCTAGCATGTGTGAGGCACTGGGTTCAATTCTCAGCACCATATGTAAATAAAGAAATAAAATAAAGGTCCATTGACAACTAAAAAAAAAGTCTAAAAAAAAAAAAAAGAGATCCTTCCTGAATGGAAAGGGGAGAATCTCATACTAATAGGATAATTGACTAGATTAAAAGATCCACAGATTAAAAAGATGAGTTGGGTGGGGAGATGCATGTTTGTAGTAGCAGCAACTCAGGGGGCTGAGGTAGGAGGATCACAAGTTTGAGGTCAGTCTAGGCAACTTAGTGAGGCCCTGTCTCAAAATAAAAAATAAAAGGGGCTGGAATATAGCTCAGTGGTAGTGAACCTTGAGTTCAATCCCCAGTATTACAAAAAAAAAAAAAAAAAAGACAAGTCAAATCAACTCAAAATAAATGGTAATGTCAGTGTCATTCATTCTAAATATTTGTTGTATCAATGTCAGGATAAAAGAAAACCAGCCTCCTAATGGCCCACTCCAGCCCCTCCCCAGGCAGAACTGCTGCACAGGGCAGCTCAGGCAGTGCACCCCTGCCTCCAAGTCCCTACTCACACCAGCTACCACTGCATGGTGACTCTGGGAGTTTGTAATATGGTGGTTCTGCCAGTGGTTTCACATTCCTGCCAGTGACAGAGCTATAAAGAAATAATTATGTGGGATGGTGCAGTAATACAAGCAAGTGTAAAGAGTTGCAGGAACCTGCGCAAATACTAAAACCCTGTAGCTCTATCCAGCCTACTGGATAGACACCGTAGCTTTCCTCAGGTTGAGGGAGCAGCTGGTTCAGGGTTCAGGTGCCTGCTGGCATTCCTGTGCGGAAGCACTTTTGGAAAGCAGTTACCTCTAGATCAAAGCGAGATTTCGTAGCCTACTCCCAAAGCACAGATCTCAGGTAGTAGTGAGGTGCCCGATGTGGCAACTGACCACAGATGCTCCACAGTCCATGGAGCACGTTACACAGAAATCCACAAGGGTTGATTTGTTTCCTTTTACTTTTTCTTTCCAGGAACTGGCAGTTGATTGGTGTTAAATAGTAAAACCAAATGATGGCCAAATGTTTATTTTTTAATTCCTTTGGTGATTTCTTCTCATTTTCTAAGATGAAACTTCGTGCCAAGTTCATCAGGGTTTTTTGAGCATCTTTGTTCTTGAGTGAGGCTGCGGACATCATCGGCTTCAGCTGCCTTAGTTGATCCTTATGAGACACAAGAGAAAGCCCACTTCAGTGACCCACCGGGGCCGCAAAACTAAAACTAGTGCCCCTCTGAGATAAGGTCATTTTAGATATTAGTAACAACTAATTAGAAAGTCTGTCAGAGCAAAAATGGAATAGTAAAAGGGAGGAGAAACACGAGGTACAGGACTAGAAAGTGGGCATCTGGATAAGCCCAGGGCCAAACCTGCTGATTGACATGACTCCTTTGACCTCCTTGGCCCTTCCTAAGGGTTAGTGCTTGTGCTAAAGGCCTCATGATTTCCTTTTTTGCTTCTCATGGTTATTAGAAAATCACAATCAGAGAAGTGGGAAAGTGGAGGAGAACTTATTTCAATGTGATTGCAGGCACTTTGGCACCTTACACATGCTTTTTTTTTTTTTTCTTTCTTCCCCCCACCCCCCACTCAGTGCTGTGCATAGAACTCAGTGTTACAGGTCTGGGATCTGCCAGGAAAGTGAGGCAGCACAGAGACCCTTCCCCCACTTCAAACCCCAATTCTTACAATCAAATCAGGACTTCAGACACGTCACTCAGAATGACAGGCATAGTTTATTAGAAGAGATAGAAAAGAGAAAAAGGGAAAGAGTGAGTTCCTCTCAGGATAGGGACAGTGTACCCCTCCTGCACTCCGGTTTTAATGGGATCCCAGGGAATTTTCCAGAAATTCCCACCCAGTTTCATCTCTTGACTTTAAACTGACAGCAGGATGACATCAGATTTTCAAATCCCCACTGACACACAACTCTAGGCCACTTTGGCCCGTACTGACTGGTTCTAATTAGAACTTGTTCTTACAGATTTTTATGGTTAGAGTGAATTATACTTATCTCCCTGAGTTCTAGGATCTGGTCTATGAAATGTTCCCAAGTCCCCCCTCTTCAGGGTAACTTGTATTTGTCTTATCATTGGCATTTTGGCATTTCAGGCCTGCATTTCTCCTGCAGATAACAGGTAGTTTACTGAGGAATGTAACTTATCCTGTCTACTTAAGCCAGGCAGGGCTGCAGGTAAATTGCCTTTTAAAAAAAGAAAGCATGTGGGACTGGGGAGATAGCTCAGTTGGTAGAGTGCTTGCCTTGTAAGCACAAGGCCCTGGGTTCAATCCCCAACCCCACAGAAAGAAAGAAAAAAAAAAAAAAAAAAAAGTCAGCCACTGAGTATTTCAAAGCCAAGTCCCACATGGTCCTGTTCACTAAGAAAGCCATAAGTACAAATAAAATTTTTTTGAGGAATATGACTACATGAGTCAAAGTCAGTCATTTTGCACTACTTATTTCCATTTATTTCCATTAATACAATTCAACATAATATACCAAGATTTTAAAATATATCTTCATCCTCCAACAGGAAAAATATGGTAAATGGAGGTGTCCCCAAAAAGCTTTTGTGTGAGACAATGCAAACGGGTTCAGAGGAGAAGTGACTGGGTTGTAGAGTCTTAACCCAATCAGTGAATTAATCCCCTGATAGGAATTAACTAAGTGGGAGGCTATGGCTGGAGGAAGTGGGAACTGGGTGTGACTTTGGGTATATATTTGTATCTGGCAAGTGGAGACCTCTCTCTCCGCTTCCTGATCACCATGTGAGCTGATTCCCTCCACCACACTCTTCCGTCATGATGTTCAAACTCACCTCAAGCCCTGAGGAATACAGCTGACCTTCTATGGACTAAGACCTCTGAAACCATGAGCCCTCAAATAAACTTTCCCTCCCCTAAAATTGTTCTGGTCAGATCCTTTAGTCATAGTGGCAAACAAGCTGACTAAAACAGTAAATTACTTTTATTAACATTATTGTATAGGTAGAATGATGAGATACTAAGAAATTGGATAATTTACCTAAGATTATAAGAGACTTTCAGAACCAGACTCAGGTGAGAACACTTTCTATTCCTGTTCAGGGTCTGTCTCTCTAATTCATAGCACTTCTCTTCAATTATCTCCATTTCCTGAATGGGAAAAGATTGATCTGTATTAAGAGTCTAATAGTTGAGATTTTTATCACTCAAACAAAACTCAAGGTAAAACTAGTATTTTAATCCAAAACAACATATATATTAATAATAAGGTAATACACAAATAATACCAAGGACATCAGATACATCACTGTCTCTATAGACTAATTTTTCAGATTGATTTGTGGAGTACCAGGCAATACGACACCTATCAGTGGCAATGCTGTGGAGGTTTAGGTCGCCCTGAAATTGATTAGTGTCTCATCACATGTCTTAGATCTCCTTTTTATAGACAAAGGTAGAACTGTATATTACTCTTAAATGTTTATAGCTGTGGATTCCTAGGCCTTGAAACATATATATAATGACCCAGAGAAAATCATCATTCTTCATAAGGCAGAGATGCCAGCGTTTTCCTGCTGAGTCAGGGAACTCAGACAGTAAGCCTTGGGAGAGGGAGTCAAAATAGGGGGAAATGTGATACCCCATAAAAATGCCTCTGAAAAAAATAACCTGAAAAATCAATGCAACTTTTTTCTATTCTGGGTTTTGGTTTTTAAGATCAAACTGTTCCTCTACTGATATGTGAATAAAATTCTGTCTTTTGGAAATATCCTCATAGTGTCCTCATTCTGTTCTCCTTCTTCCACATGTTAAGGCCTTCAAATATCCAAAAATGGCAATCTTGTTCCCCCTTCAAAAACTTCTCTTTCTCCAAGTTAGTCAGGCTCAGTTCTCCCAACTCTTCTTTATAGGAATTGACTCATGCATTTTGTCAACAAGAACAAGTTCTATTATATACCAATGACACACTCTGCATTGAGAACACAAAGATAAATACAAATATACTTCCCACCTAATTCCAACAGGCAAAAACCAAAACAAAACAAAACAAAAATCCCAACTGCAAAGTATGCAAAGTATGTGTTTATTTTCACTGAATTGAATTAGAACTCCTGGCAAACTATTTCAAAATGATGTGATGTTTAAGAATCTTTTTTGTAAAGAGCATATTTTAGTCATTTCTAAGTCAGAGGATGTTATGAAGTAGAAAAGGGACATACAGGCATTTTTGCCCTTAACAACTAAGACTTTCCCTTTAAATTTATTGCTTGTGATTTATGGCTATAAAATTATTTTCATGCTCATTAGTTTTTTATGTGCACTACTTCTAAGAAGCAGAACTTGTTCATCTTATTCCCTGGAAAGTCATAAACATGATCAAATTAAATTAGTGTGAATGTGTATGCTTGGATGTGTTCACATAATAACAGGCATTATTTTTTTAATTCACCTTATAGATTGACTTGCAAGACTTGCAAAACATTGTACATATTTAATGTATATAATTCAATGAGTTTGGGGACAAGATCCATCTGTGCAAGCATCACCACCATCAAGACCACAAACAGGAGCTGAAGAAATGGCTCCTTTGGGAGAGTGCTCGCCTTTCATGCCTAAGGACCCCGGTTCAAATCCCCTGCTGGGAAAATGAGAGGAAAAAAAAAAAAAAAAAAAAAGACCACAAACATATCCACCACTTTCCAAAGTTTCCTCACACCCCTATGATGATGATGATGATGATGATGATGATGATGATGATGATGTCAAGAACACTAAACCCTCTTAGCAAAAAAATCAGTATATAGTACAGTACTGTTATCCACAGGCACTTGGCTATGCAGTAGAGTCCTAGAACTCATTTATCTTGCTAACTCAAACTTTGTACCTTTTAAGTATTGTCTTTGCTTCCTTATATTACCAGGCTGTTAGTATTCAGTTCCCATCGATGTCCCCTACGTCATTTGTTCATTCATTTACTCAGTACCTATCAGGGACCAGGCACTACTCAAGGCTCTAGAAAAACAATATCACACATAAGAGACCAGAGAATCCCTGCCCTGTGGATCTGACTCAACGCTATCATTTGAGCGGGGCATGATGGGGCACTCCTGTGGTGCCAGCGCTTGGGGCAGAGGCAGGAGGAACACTTGAGCCCAGGAGTTGGAGACCAATCTGGGCAACATTATGAGACCCTGTTTCAAGAAAACAACAATAATTCTAGGGGCAAAAGGTGTAGTTCACTGGTGAACTTGCTATGTGCCAGGCCCTGAATTCAATCCCCAGCACCCATAAAAAAATAAATAAAAGGCTGTAATTCCAATTGCGTTTGGGATTTAATGCTTTGCAAAATTCCAGCCAGCTCAAGTATTATTAAGAGAGAAAAAAGGGAAAAACTCAGATTAGTCTTCTTTGTAGAAGAGATTAATTATCACTCATGATATTGCTGAGTCAGTCCATCAACTCTTCTAAAACAATGTTTAAAGACATGCAGAGAAGCCCCAGCAGCTTACTTTTTGGAAACTGCAATTAACTTTCTCCTACTTTCCTCTCTGTCCTCCACTTCATCTTTATTTAAGGGAAGGGAAGATGTATTCCTACAGGGGATTGTTCAGAGAATCCAATTCTCATTGGGCTCATTTCCAAGTTAACAGTAATTTCCAGATGAGCTAATAGGTCTGATGGGAATTTGAATATTTTCAAAGCGCTGATTAAAAGGGACTCACTAGTTTAGGGGTTTAATCAACCCCTGCCCTACCCTCTGCTTCTCAGTAATAATTAATCCAAGACCTTGCCCAAGAAATGAACAGTCTTAAAGCCCCCCATTAAATGACCTCCTGATATCAGGTTTTTCTTTAGCTTCCTGTGCCTTCCCTTGATGGCCCTTATGTCTTAAGAGTCACATGCCCAGGCTCGAGGGCAGAAGACTCATGAACTATCAGGACGTTAACAACTGAAAGGGAGAACCCACTGAACACAACCTTCTCCCCCAATAAAACCACACTGCATTTAGCAATGACCACAGAACTCTATTCTCCATCAACACCCACCTTTATAACTGTTGAGAGACTAAGAGAATTTTCTAAGGAAAAGGCATGGAGCTGCCTGATGAGTTAACTTGACCTTCACAGACTGTCTTTGCAAACTTGTTCTGGTTTCTTTCCCTTTGCCCAGCAGTCTAAATTCTAAAGAAAAGTCACACCTAAAAGATATTAACGACTAGAGCTGGCCATAACAGGAAAAAGCAACAAAAGATCCATGAGTCATAAGACCTAATCAGTACTCTTTCTTTAGATTTACAGAACCCAGAACATCTGGTGACTGTCAGATAATGTCAAAATGTGCATCACAGAAATGCACCCGGATTTGTGATTACTGGGACACCCACCTGTCAGGACTAAAAATACACTTCCTTAAATTTCCTATATAAGCTCTTTGCTTGTGGTTAGCTAAGAAGACCCTTCAGGACAATCCCTTTAAGATCTGTCAGGTAGCTCATTGCAATAAAGTTCTTTCTCTACACCACCTTGTCTTTCTACTAGCTGGCCTTGATCCTGTGGTGAGTGGACTGAGACTTTACATGGTTACAGGCATACAATCCAATACAAAAATCATTAAGACTTGAATAGCTACTTCACAAAACAGGAAACTCAACTTGCCAATGAAAGGCACTAAACCTCAGCAGGGGATAGAGAGCATACCTCTGGTCCCAACTATTCAGGAGGCTGAGGAGGGATGACTGCTTGAGTGAACAAGTTGGTGATCAGCTTGGGTAACATTTTAAAAGACCCCATTTTAAAAGAAAAAAAAAAGCCAGGCACAGTGGCACACGCCAGAAATCCCAGCAACTCAGGAGGCTGGGGCAGGATTGCAAGCTTAAAGCCAGTCTCAGCAATTTAGCAAGGCCCTAAGCAACTTAGTGATATCCTGCCTCAAAATAAAAAAAAAATTTTAAAAAATAAAAAAAGGTCTGGGGATGTGACTCAGTGGTTAAGAACTCCTACATTCAAACTCTGGTACCAAAAACAAACAAACAAACAAACAAACAAACCCAGGTAAGCCTCAAATCGGCATTTGTCACAATTTTTTTCATTCTTTCTCCGAATCTACTTGAAGACACAACACTTATGATTAATGTTGCTTCCAAAAAACGCCAGAAAGGCATCAGAAAAAGGCAATTTAACCATGAACAAGATGTGTTGGCTTTCTATTGCTATACGAATACATGAGAAAATCACCTCATAAAGATAAAAAGTTGATTCGGGCTCACAGTTTTGAAGGTTTTAGTTCATGATGGATTGTCTCCATTGCTTTTGAGCCTGTGACAAGGCAGCACATATGGTGCCAGTTTGTGGCAGAACAAAGTACTCATCTTTGACAGTACAAAAAAGAGACGGGGGCTGGAGTGTGGCTCAATGGTAGAGTGCATGCCTAGCATGTGTGAGGCCCAGGGTTCAGTTCCCTGCACCTCAGGTAAAAGGGAGGCAAGGAGAGGAAGAGAGTGGGGTCCCTGCAATCTCCTTCAAGGGCATACCACCAATGACAGGAAGACCTTTTAATAGGACCCACCTCTTCCAGTTTTTACCACCTTCCAATTCTGCAAAATG
The DNA here is from genome assembly GCF_902686445.1 of Sciurus carolinensis. Classification (NCBI taxonomy): domain Eukaryota; kingdom Metazoa; phylum Chordata; class Mammalia; order Rodentia; family Sciuridae; genus Sciurus; species Sciurus carolinensis. Next base: position 49,781,203 of record NC_062221.1, read on the forward strand.
GGGATCAAGCCTCTAATCCACAGACTTTTGGAGAACATTCCAGATGGAAACTATAGCACAAGACTTAAAATAGCATTAGTAAATATCTGATATCATTTCACAATTGACTAAGAAATATAGTTATTTCTGTGGCATATAATTCTAACATGAGGATTATGACTGATAACATATACCAAGACATATCAGATTTCTAGGAATCTCATATAATTTTGGAACAAATATAAATGCATTCATACAAATACAACTTTTTTTTTTTTTTTTTTTTTTTTTTTTAAGGTACCAGAGATGGAACTCAGGGACACTCAAGCATTGAGCTACACCCCCAGCCCTATTTTGTATAATTTAAAAGTTAACCATCTCTTTTCTTTTCCATTTTGTTTTGTTTTGTTTTATTTTGTTTTGTTTTGTAAGTGTGTGTGTGTGTGTGTGCTTGTGGTACTAGAGATTGTACCAGGGTCTTACACTCAGCCCACCCAAAGTTATCTCCAAGCACTCTACCACTGAGCTACACTCCTAACCCTTTTAATTTTTCTTATTTTGAGACAGGGTCTCACTAAGTTGCCCAGACTGGGCTCCAACTTATGATTCTTCTGCCTCAGCCTCCAGAATAACTGTCATTACAGAATTGTGCCACTGAGCCTGGCTAGAATTTTTATCTGACAATGATTTCCATATATTTCAACAAATCAAAATAAGACTAATTTGTCCCTTTTGGACTTCCAGGGATTATCTGGAAATTCCAAAGTTAGTTCAAGATCAAAAGACTTTTAGAATTTGATTCGGGGAATTTTGTCAAATATATCAAAAGAATTTAAAACATTTGATCTATTTAGGACCACAGATCATTATGAAATAAAGTCAAAGTGACAAAAATTGTCAAATGCACAAAGTACAAGAAATACCCAAAGAATGTTTTCTAAGCCAGTTACTTGAAGAGCAAAGAAAAATCTCCGGCAATTTTCATTGAGAGCAAATTCATACTTTAAGAAAATCTTGTTTTAGCTGGGTACAGTGGTACACACCTATACTGCCAGTTATTGGGGAAGCTGAGGCAGAAGGATTGCAAGTTCAGGGTCAGCCTGGGCAATATATCAAGACCCTGTCTCAAAATTTAAAAAAATTTATAAGAACTGACAGTGTTAGTTCAGTGGTAGAGCACCCCTGGGTTCAGTTGCCAACGCAGCAGCAGCAAAAAAAAAAAAAGAAAGAAAAAAAAATTTAGCTATCAAGATTTTTTTTCCTTTTAAAAACAAAACCAAGCTAAAATTATGTCAGCCAGACTTGTTCCCACAATGTCTTATCTGTTAATCTGGGTACCTGTTATATTAGTGTTGGTCTTATAAACATTTGTTAAATTGTGTAAATTGATACATATTTATAAAGAAATATGCAATCTTTTACAAAACAAAAGTTTTAAAAGATAGATGTAGGACAGGGTAAATAACACCGTTGATCATCTCCCCCGTTGTCTCATCTCCATCATTTATTTTGATGTTTCTTATTTTGAATACCATTTCTTGTCCAGGAATGCTTTCTTTGAGAAGACATAAGAACTTTAGAGATTATTTTTATCTAATGGATTCCCTATCCATGAATGGAAAAGCAGAAGAAAAGAGGGCTCAGCAGAATAATATAAGGAATTGTGTTACTGTGAAGTTTGAACATTCTAATGCTAATTTTACTGCAAAGGGTATGACATACTAATACCTGTATTCTCAGAGTCTCCATCACTTAGCAGAAAGAGAAAATAGCAATTGCCTTCTTCACCAAGGTGGACAAGGACAGCTTGCATGTGGAGCACCAAGGGCAAAAACGACTTTATTCAAATTTTGGTATATAAAAGCAAAAAAAGAGAAGGACTTCAGGAGAAAGGGAAACTAAATAAGAACAAAAAAGATGTAGGCTGGAGGCATAGCTCAGTGTTGGGTTCCATTTAAAATGAAATACAAAATGTATTAACACAGACATACATATTCTGCTTATTTGAGTATTACATGTCAGCATAACTATAAAGCTATCTGATTTTAAATGTGATGACAAAAGCCATATTGCCATTTCTGCATGAGTCTTGCTAGGTATGCAGAAAAAAGTAAATACAGAGCTTTGTCATTGATGTCATTGTTTAGAAAATAAGATATAATGGCATGGCATGGCATGATAATTAACAACATAAAGCAATCAATGTTGAGTGTCAAAGACAGTATCAAAATTAATTGCTATAGAGTCTTAGAAGCCAGCAGTCTCTATAGTTATTCTTCAGTAGAGAAACCTTGCCAATTTAATATTGATTTCATGAAAGATTGCTCACTGAATGGAAGGACTGTGGGTTATACATATTCCCTTGCTAATCAAGGTGTGATTAAGAGCCAACAGTGTGGGTTATACGTGGGAGCCTGTTAGATACGCCGAATTTCAAGCACTGCCCCAGAATGACCAAGGTGGAATCTTCATTTTCACAAGATCCCTGGTGATTCATAGAATGTTAAGGTCTTTGAAGCACTGGCCTCTCCGGTAGGTTCATAAGTCTCTTTTCTTTTCCAGAGGAAAATTGAGACTCCCACTTGCTAATTTCATTCTTAACCCAATAAAAAGTAGACAATTAACAGAAATCATTCATTTTTTTAAAATTTGCAAAACAAAATCACAATGTTGAAAAATTCACGTGCTAGATTTATATTAGTGATTCCAACAAACCATCATTTGTTCATTCAGCAAACATTGACTAGACAAAAACAGGCAAAAAAATATTTTTAAAGTTTGAAAAAAAGAGAACATTAACTGAACTTCCTCTACTATAAGACATTTTGGGAACTGAATATGATACAGTTATTATCCTGAAAGGGCTTATGAGTGAGTAAAGAAGAAAATATCTTTATATACTTCACCAGTTGACTCTCAATTGTTGGAACTTAACCAAATGCCAAGCACTACAGGCTAAATGGTTAATCATTATAATCTAATTTGATCTGTATAAGCAGAACTTTGAAGGAGAATTACAGATGTGGAAGCAGACTCACTAAGCAATTTACCCAAAGTAAAGCACTGTGTAGGCTAGAGTCTATACCTGCCTACCTGAATACAGGACAGAATACAGCAGAAGAGGAGCTAAATTCCATAATAAATAAGCCAAACGTTGAAGGACACATGTTTTCTTCATACTTGAATTGTAACAATAGCACATATTACTTAAATAATTGTCTTTTCAATGCTGGAGGTAGAATACAGCGCCTACCTGTCAGTAGGAAGCTCAGGTCCAGGAAACAGATTCGGGATCCCAGCAGATGGAAGAAGACACAAGAAGCAGTTGAGACAGTAGACATGCTTTATTTGGAGGCAGCAACAGTCTCTAGCCAGCCCCCAGCTCCAGCTTCAGCTCCCAGCCAGTTCTCCGTAGCCCACTGACCCATTTCCATTGACCTTTTTCATATGCACACCAGACAAAGAGGACGCATTGGCAACAGGTTATATCAGTGGACACATGCTCATAAGCAAATGTTTATGACCTTGAGTACATATGCTGAATCAGGGTGTTCATAACCTTGACCACACACCAAAAACAAGTCTAGCTGAGGGAGCCTAAATATCGTCATTTTGGGCTTGCCCACCACTTGTGTATGCAAAGCAGATGCTTTTCGAATGGGTGACATCCCCAACCCTACTAATAATTTTTAATGAAAAAAAATATGCTTTGGGATGTTGGAATAATCAGTTTAGATTACTTTAACCTAAGACCATGTTATTTTCTAAAATCTTAACATTTAGAGTGGGAAGATAAATTAAACCAAAATAATTCTTGAATTTTCAAGTTTTCACTAAAAGATAAAATTTGACAACTTAAAGTTGTACACTGGACATCCTTTAGATTCTCCTTCTGACTCATCAGCAAGATTCCATATTACTGCTTCTCCTCTTACATTTCTAATTTCAGAACTAACCTGTGTGATAAAGGACAAATAATTAGGTCCCTTGCTGGGTGCAGTGTCACATGCCTGTAATCCTAGTGGCTCAGGAGACTGAAGCAGGAGGATCATGAGTTCAAAACCAGTCTCAGCAATTTAGCAAGGTCCTAAAGCAATTCAATGAGACCCTGCCTCTAAACAAAATATTTCAAAGGGCTGGGGATGTGGCTCAGTGGTTAAGTACCACTGGGTTCAATCCCTGGTACTGAAAAAAAATTGATCCCTCTTGTGCTCTCATTTCGACCACCTAGAAATCACCTTTTGAGTCCTAGAGGAAAGCAAGAGGAGGAACTGTCTCATTTCTTTCCTGTATCTGGAGCCTGCCTACAGCCTCCTCTAACCAGCTCCTGGGGCTGCAACATGAGACCGCAGCAGACTGCAGGGAGGACTCCAGGCTCAGGAAAGGTTCCTTTGTGCCTGTCATCCACTCACTCAATAAAAACGATCTGTCACAAACTGACTTCTGAAGCCTCATCACCCCCACGTTTTCTCACCCCAGGTATGTTCTGGTTGAGGAAACTTGATCTTAATGGTTGGATTTAGGAAGCAAGCTATTCAATAATAAACAGCCCCACAATTAGCTGACTAATTTCAACTGTTTTCCCCTAAGGAAGTAATTTCGACTTCATTTTTCATGTGTCTGCTATCACTGAGAAGAGAGAGCGAGAGCAATTAACTAGAGGCAATGTGGGAACTAAGAAGATCGATCCAGAGTATTATGGGAATTGAGATGGGGAGAAGGCATTTCACTAAGTCTTTTGATCACTGTAGGTGGGCTTTCTAAGGCATGGTGGGGAAACCACCAGTCCATTTTGGCTATCACCTAAGACAGGAAGGGGTGCAAAACTTGAAGAGAGGAGAAGCCCTAATTGTAGATAGTTGTGAAAAACAGGCTAAGGTATTTGAAAAAGTCAGCAGGTCACTTTTAGTATATTCACAGAATTATGCATCTAAAATCACAATCAATTTTAGAGCATTTTCATTACCCAAAAGAGCAACTCCATATGACCAACATCACCCACTCAATGTTCCATTTCCTTCCTAGCTGTCTTTCAGGCAAGCACTAATCTACTTTCTGTCTCTATAGTTTTGCCTTCGTAGGACATTTCACTTAAATGGAATCATACAGTATTTGGTCCTTTATTTATTTAGGTACTGGGGATTTAACCCAGGGATATTTGACCACTGAGTTACATCCTCAGATCTTTTTATTTTTTATTTTGAGACAGGGTCTCACTAAGTTACTTAGGGCCTTGCTAAATTGCTGAAACTGACCTCAAACTTGTGATCCTCCTGCCTCAGCCTCCAAAGTTTCTGGGATTACAGGCATGTGCTACAACGCCTGGCATATGTATTCCTTTATTACTGGTTCCTTTCACTTAGGATGTTTTCAAAGTTCATCGATGTTGTAGCACGTATTATCCATACTTTATTTCTTTTTTATTGCCAAATAATATTCCACTATATGGATATACCACTTTTATTTATGCATTATATTCATTATTTTATTTATCTACTAATGGGCATTTGGATTATTTCCCCATCTGAGCTATTATGAAGAATGCTGTTCAGAACATTTGAATACAAATTGATTTGTGGCCTTAGGTTTTCAGTTCTCTTGTGTATATACCAAGGAGTATATCACATGCTGAATCATGTGATAGTTTTGTTTATCTTTCTGAGGAACTGCCAGGGAATATCTTAGACCCTAGGGAGCACTGGGAGAACAATCTATTTCATTCGTGTACAAACTCGAGGACCAACACACCCTTGTTTTAATCTCAGGGATACAGGCATATAAACTTCTCCTTTTCCCCAAGGACCTTGGAGACCAAGGGGTGGATGTGGGGAGAGGTTCTTGCCACCAGAAGCCCTGAGCTTCCTTGCACATTCTTGCTGAGAATGCCAAGACTCCAAGGCCCACAGTGCTCTCTATCTAGGCCATTTCTCAGGACTATGACGGCAGGGAGCAACTTTGTAGGATGAAGTAAGGCCTCCCTCCTGGGAAAAGAGCAGGCTGTTTACCAGTTGCTAACACGTGGTGAGTCCCCCAGGCTCAGCCTTCTCCTCCTGCAAGGCAACCCGCTTCACATGCAGCATCCGCCAGGGTTGTCCTCGTCGCCCCGTGGGACTTGAGGGGCAAGGGAAACTGACCCAGACATGCTGATTCCCATGCAGTGTGTTGTGTCACAGATATTAAATCCCTGTCACTGAACCAGGGGCCTCATATATCCTGCCTGCACCCATGAAATAATAACAGTGCAATTTACTAGCTTGTAAATAGGGTAGGATCAGACCCCTATCTGGAATATAGAAGGCCAAACGCCCAATTTTTAAAATCGCTGTGTATATCTGAATTTTTAAAACATATATATATGTATCTCCCTAGTGGTTCTGATTCTCTAATTGAATACTCACTGGGCATCTGTTAAGGAACTTCTGTTCAGTCTGGCACGGTGTGATAATCTCAGCTACTTAAGAAGCTGAGACAGGAGAATGCTAAATTCAAGGCCAGCATGGGCAACTTAGTGAGTACATGTCTCAAATTTAAAAAGTAAACAGGGCTAAAGATGTAACTCAGTGGTAGAATGCTCCTGGGTTCAATCTCCATTACTACAAAAAATTTTTTTTTAATTAAAAAAAATTCTGTTCGAAATATAACAAAAACCCTTACAACTATAACAAATAATAAGAAAATAATTCAAGTGAAAAAACAATTGGAAAAATATTTTAATATAGATATACGTATGACAAACACATGAGAATTTGCTCAATATCATCAGTCATTAGGAAAATGCTAATTGAAACCACAGTGAGATGACATTACATACGCACTAGCATTGTGAGAATTAATAAAGAAAACAACAACAGAAAATGCAAAGTTTTGGGAGAACCTAGAAAAAAATGAAACCCTTACACACTATTGGTAGGAATATAAAATAGTACCACCAATTTGGAAACAGTTTGGGTAAAAGTTAAGCATAAGCCAGGCACAAGTGCACACGTGTAATCCCAGAGGCCCCGGGCAGGAGAATCATGAGTTCAAAGCCAGCCTCAGCAATTTAGCGAGGCCCTAAGCAATTGAAATAAAATATTTAAACGGGCTGGGATTTGGCTTAGTGGTAAAGCTTGCTTGAGTTCAATTCCTGGTACTGGGGGAAAAAAAAAGTTAAGCCTATTTACATAGCCCCCCCAAATTAGAAATAACACAAACACTCTATAGTGCATGAATAGGTCAACAAACTATGGTGCGGCCGTACCACAGAATAGCATTCAGCAATGACTGCGAACAAACTATTGATACACCCAAGAGCTTGAATGAAGCATTTTGCTAAGTGAAGAAAGGCAATTTCAAAAGATTATGTATTTACTCCTCCACTTATATGACTTTTCATTCAAAATGACAAAATTATAGAGATGGTGAACAGATTAATGGTTGCCAGGGGTTAAAGATGAGCTGGAAGAGAGAAGGGGGAAGAGAGTGACTATAAAAGGTGTGATATACTAGTTCTGTTTTTTCTTTTTGTTTATTTGGTGTAGTGCTGGGAACTGAACCCAGAACCTTCTACATGGTAGGTAGGTGTTTTCCCACCAAGTTAAACCCTTAGACCCCTAGTTTTTGATTGTGGTATTGGTAAAATGAATCTACACGTGTGTTAAAATTGCATGTACCTACCTGCAGGGACCCACGAATGAATATAAACTGCTGAATTCTAAATAAGGTCTATGGATTTTATCAACGTCAATTTTCTGTTTTTGAAATTGTACTACAATTATTTAAGATGTTGCCATTGGAGAAGACTGGGTGAAAAGTACACAGGGTCACTCTGCACCAATTTGGCAAAATCCTGTGAATCTATACTTATTTTTTAAAAAAGTTTAAAGAAACAATTGCTATGGGCAGCAACTTGGATAGATCTCAAGGATATTAGAAAGAGTAAAAATACCACTTTCAAAAGGTCACATACTAAATGATTCCACTTACAAAGTATTCTCAAGTTTACAAAAAAAATATAGAAATAAAAGGTTAGTGGTTCTCAGAGGTTAGCTGGCAAGTGGAGAAGGGAATAGGTGTGTTGATAAAGGAGTAGCCTAAGGGAGATCTCTGTAGTGATGGACTACTCCGTACTGTGATTGTAGCTACAGGAATCCCAATATGTGATGAAATGACATAGGACTATATATATGCACATGTTGCACCAGTGTCAATTTCCAGGTTTTGATACAGTATTAAAATTACATAAAACATAATCACTAGGGCAGACTTAAGTGAAAGTACACAGGACCCCTCTGTATTCTCTTTAAAAACTGTGAGGTTATTATTAACGTTGATCTTTTGTATCAAATGGTTTCTTCATTCATGGTTCAACCACTTAAGCATAAAAAATATTTTTATAAAGATTATATCTGCACTTAACAAGCACAAACTTTTTTCTTATCATTATTTTCTAAACAATACAGTAGAACAGCTATTTATATGGCATTCATATTATATTAGGTGTTTTAAGTAATTTAAAGGGAGGATGTACATAGATTATATGCAAATAAGAGATATTTGAGCATGTGCAGATTTTTGTATCCACAGAGGTTCTGGAATAAATTCCCTGTGGATACTAAGAAACAACTATATTTCAAAATAAGAAATTAAAAAAGTAAGACTCCCAGGTGATTTATATGCACACAAAAATTTGAGAAAGGATGATTCTGTTAACTCAGTCCCAAGTATAAAATAAGCAGAAATAGAATTATTATTCACTCAAAATTTTAGGTAACAACTTAATCATTACTTGGAGAGAATGAAGGGACACACACACACACAGACACGCAGAGAGAGAGAGACAGAGACAGAGAGAGAGAGAGAGAGAGAGAGAGAGAGAGAGAGAGAGAGAGAGAAATGCAAGCAAAAACCCAGACTGCAGAACCGTAGACTGAATTGGGTTCTAACCTGGTGGGGCCTGAGAATTTATATTTCTAACAAACTCAAGAGTAAGAAGCAAAGATAACTCCTGCCATGAAGGGGATGCCACTAAACTGAAGAGATATAATACCACATAGACAGGTGCTTTTGTTAATATGTATGAGAAAAGTGATCCTCTCTCTCTCTCTCTCTCTCTCTCTCATTTTCTCTTCAAAATAGTAATAGTGACCTGTAGTGGTTGCATACTCCAGTAATCTCAGAGACTGGGAATGCTGAGGCAGGAGGATCACAAGTTCAAGGTCAGCCTTGGCAATAGAGTGAGATCCTATCTCAAAATAAGAATTTTTTAAAAGAGGGGAGGAAGCATAACCCCTGAGTTAGATCACCAGTAACACACCAAAGAAAAAATGGTAGTAATAGCAATTGTTGTCACTAAAAAGCATTGAGTTGGGAGCCAGCTGTGGCTGGCTGCTCTTCTGACAATGGACAACCACCTTGCCCCTCCCTCATGCTGGGCTGCTGCACTGAAGCTACCACCACCCTGGGATACAGACAGGTGGCTGTGTTGGGCCTGATGGATGGGGTGGAGGCACAGCAGGGATATTCTTTTGGGCAGTGCCACCTGCAATGCTGCCACCAGCCTAATAGTCCTGGCATGGTCAGGGAGGGTGGCAATGGGTGCTGGCAACTACAGGCTACTTCTGTGTTGCTATGGCAACCATGTCCCTTTAGCCACTCTTCAGCTGTCTGATTACAGATTGGCCCACTACTTGGGTCCTGTGTCATTGTCATTATGACAGCACTGGCTGTACTGGATGCCTCACAATCATGCCAGATACCAAACCTACTCCAAATGAATCTGCTCACCCTGTGATGTTCCCACAACCACATGTGATTAGAACCCCTCCCACCCATGACAGTGAGGCAGGCAGGCCCAGCACACCTGAGTAGACTGGCATTACAGTGAAGGAAGTCTATGGTTAGCAGGCAGAAGACGGAGGGTCACATATTTTTATTTTGCTTTAATTGTGACTTATTTTATTTCTTTCTGTTGTTATTTGCTTTTTTGTGTTTTTTTGTTTGTTTATTTGTTTGTTTGTTTTTATTTCCTATCCTGGGGATTGGAACAGTGGCACTCTTAACACTGAGCTGCATCTCCAGCACTTTTTCTTATTTTTTAATTTTGAGACAGTATCTTACTAAGTTCCCCCAGGCTGACATTGAACTTGCTTAGATCTGCCTCAGTCTCCCAAGTCAATGGGATTATAAGGATACACCACCATTCCTGGCTCCTACTTGTGATTTGTACCTTTAATAGAGCAGGCTAGCTGGTTGCATTAAGCACTAGTAAGACCAAGGGCTGCTAACTGTAACACCCAGCAGCTAGAGAGCTGCTAAAGAGCTCCAGAGAACATCCAAGAGCTGCTGGAGAGAATCAGGAAAGCTGCAAGGAGCTGTTAGCTCCAGCTGAGGAGAGCTGCTGGGAACTACTAGCTCAGCTGCTTAGAGCCCAGAGCTACTGACATTCTAAGCTCAGAGCTGCTAACACTAAGGGAGCTACACTACCCTTTTTCTTGATTTTGATCCAAATTGAGCATAAGAACCCTTGGTTGGGCTGGGGTTGTAGCTCAGTGCCTAGTACGTGTGAGGCACTGGGTTCAATCCTCAGTACCACATAAAAATAAATAAAATAAAGGTATTGTGTTCATTTACAACTAAAAAATGATTTTAAAAAACTCTTAGCTGATTGGTAACACCTTCAGATTCATGCACTTCTGAGAAGTTTTATTTTATTTTTTCATCCTTTCTTGTCTATGTTCTTTTTGGAACTTCTTTGTTTGAATATTGGTCATGCTCAAATGACTCTCCTTCC